>NW_024056355.1:0-195801 GCF_013401445.1 Tripterygium wilfordii | reverse complement strand
AAAAGCTCATCTACAGGGAGTTGAGCACTTCCAAAGCATCAATGTGGACCGTTGAACTCTATTTAGTGCTCTCAAAAGTCTAACTTTCTAGTTGAGCCTTCGTACCACGTTTCATAAGGTAAAGACGCGAATAGACCAAGTTATGTGTCAAATTGCACAAAAATGTGCAAAGCTCCTCCATGGAGAGAGTTTACCAATTCCAAAGCATCAATGTGGACCGTTGCACTCTATTTAGTGCTCTTAAAAGTCTAACTTGCTAGTTGAGCATTCGTGCCACGTTTCATAAGGTAAAGACGCAAATAGACCAAGTTATGTCTCAAATTGCACAAAAACGTGAAAAGCTCCTCTATGGAGAGAGTTGAGCATTTCCAAAGCATCAATGTGGACCGTCGTACTCTACTTAGTGCTCTTAAAAGTTTAACTTGCTAGTTGAGCCTTCGTGCCACGTTTCGTAAGGAAAATATGGGAATAGATCAAGTTATGTTTGCAGTTGCACAAAAACGTGAAAAGCTCCTCCATGCAGAGAGTTGAGCAATTCCGAAGCATCAATGTGGACTGTTGTAGTCTATTTAGTGCTCTTAAAATTCTAACTTGCTAGTTGAGCCTTCGTGCCATGTTTCATAAGGTAAAGACGCGAATAGACCAAGTTATGTTTCAAATTGCACAAAAACGTGAAAAGCTCCTCTATGGAGAGAGTTGAGCATTTCCAAAGCATCAATGTGGACCGTCGTACTCTACTTAGTGCTCTTAAAAGTCTAACTTTCTAGTTGAGGCCTTCGTGCCCACGTTTCGTAAGGTAAATATGCGAATAGATTCAAGTTATGTTTGCAATGGCACAAAAACGTGAAAAGCTCCTCCATGGAGAGAGTTGAGCAATTCCAAAGCATCAATGTGACCGTTGTACTCTATTTAGTGCTCTTAAAATTCTAACTTGCTAGTTCAGGCCTTCGTGCCACGTTTCATAAGGTAAAGACGCGAATAGACCAAGTTATGTCTCAAATTGCACAAAAACGTGAAAAGCTCCACTATGGAGAGAGTTTAGCAATTCCAAAGCATCAATGTGGACCGTTGTACTCTATTTAGTGTTCTTAAAAGTCTAACTTGCTAGTTGAGCCTTTGTGCCACGTTTCATAAGGTAAAGACGCTAATAGCACCAAGTTATGTGTCAAATTGCACAAAAACATGAAAAGCTCCTCTATGGAGAGAGTTTACCAATTCCAAAGCATCAATGTGGACCGTTGCACTCTATTTAGTGCTCTTAAAAGTCTAACTTGCTAGTTGAGCATTCGTGCCACGTTTCATAAGGTGAAGACGCAAATAGACCAAGTTATGTCTCAAATTGCACAAAAACGTGAAAAGCTCCTCTACGGAGGGAGTTGAGCACTTCCAAAGCATCAATGTGGACCGTTGTACTCTATTTAGTGCTCTTAAAAGTCTAACTTGCTAGTTGAGCCTTCGTGCCACGTTTCATAAGGTAAAGACGCTAATAGAACAAGTTATGTGTCAAATTGCACAAAAACGTGAAAAGCTCCTCTATGGAGAGAGTTTACCAATTCCAAAGCATCAATGTGGACCGTTGCACTCTATTTAGTGCTCTTAAAAGTCTAACTTGCTAGTTGAGCATTCATGCCACGTTTCATAAGGTGAAGACGCAAATAGACCAAGTTATGTCTCAAATTGCACAAAAACGTGAAAAGCTCCTCTATGGAGAGAGTTAAGCATTTCCAAAGCATCAATGTGGACCGTCGTACTCTACTTAGTGCTCTTAAAAGTCTAACTTTCTAGTTGAGCCTTCGTGCCACGTTTCGTAAGGTCAATATGCGAATAGATCAAGTTATGTTTGCAATTGCACAAAAACGTGAAAAGCTCCTCCATGGAGAGAGTTGAGCAATTCCAAAGCATCAATGTGGACCGTTGTACTCTATTTAGTGCTCTTAAAATTCTAACTTGCTAGTTCAGCCTTCGTGCCACGTTTCATAAGGTAAAGACGCGAATAGACCAAGTTATGTCTCAAATTGCACAAAAACGTGAAAAGCTCCACTATGGATAGAGTTTAGCAATTCCAAAGCATCAATGTGGACCGTTGTACTCTATTTAGTGTTCTTAAAAGTCTAACTTGCTAGTTGAGCCTTTGTGCCACGTTTCATAAGGTAAAGACGCTAATAGACCAAGTTATGTGTCAAATTGCACAAAAACATGAAAAGCTCCTCTATGGAGAGAGTTTACCAATTCCAAAGCATCAATGTGGACCGTTGCACTCTATTTAGTGCTCTTAAAAGTCTAACTTGCTAGTTGAGCATTCGTGCCACGTTTCATAAGGTGAAGACGCAAATAGACCAAGTTATGTCTCAAATTGCACAAAAACGTGAAAAGCTCCTCTACGGAGGGAGTTGAGCACTTCCAAAGCATCAATGTGGACCGTTGTACTCTATTTAGTGCTCTTAAAAGTCTAACTTGCTAGTTGAGCCTTCGTGCCACGTTTCATAAGGTAAAGACGCTAATAGAACAAGTTATGTGTCAAATTGCACAAAAACGAGAAAAGCTCCTCTATGGAGAGAGTTTACCAATTCCAAAGCATCAATGTGGACCGTTGCACTCTATTTAGTGCTCTTAAAAGTCTAACTTGCTAGTTGAGCATTCATGCCACGTTTCATAAGGTGAAGACGCAAATAGACCAAGTTATGTCTCAAATTGCACAAAAACGTGAAAAGCTCCTCCATGGAGAGAGTTAAGCATTTCCAAAGCATCAATGTGGACCGTCGTACTCTACTTAGTGCTCTTAAAAGTCTAACTTTCTAGTTGAGCCTTCGTGCCACGTTTCGTAAGGTCAATATGCGAATAGATCAAGTTATGTTTGCAATTGCACAAAAACGTGAAAAGCTCCTCCATGGAGAGAGTTGAGCAATTCCAAAGCATCAATGTGGACCGTTGTACTCTATTTAGTGCTCTTAAAATTCTAACTTGCTAGTTCAGCGTTCGTGCCACGTTTCATTAGGTAAAGACGCGAATAGACCAAGTTATGTCTCAAATTGCACAAAAACGTGAAAAGCTCCACTATGGAGAGAGTTTAGCAATTCCAAAGCATCAATGTGGACCGTTGTACTCTATTTAGTGCTCTTAAAAGTCTGACTTGCTAGTTGAGCCTTCGTGCCACGTTTCATTAGGTAAAGACGCGAATAGACCAAGTTATGTCTCAAATTGCACAAAAACGTGAAAAGCTCATCTATGGAGAGAGTTTAGCAATTCCAAAGCATCAATGTGGACCGTTGTACTCTATTTAGTGCTCTTAAAAGTCTGACTTGCTAGTTGAGCCTTCGTGCCACGTTTCATTAGGTAAAGACGCGAATAGACCAAGTTATGTCTCAAATTGCACAAAAACGTGAAAAGCTCCTCTATGGAGAGAGTTTAGCAATCCCAAAGCATCAATGTGGACCGTTGAACTCTGTTTAGTGCTCTTAAAAGTCTAACTTGCTAGTTGAGCCTTCGTGCCACGTTTCATAAGGTAAAGACGCGAATAGACGAAGTTATCTCTCAAATTGCACAAAAACGTGAAAAGCACCTCTATGGAGAGAGTTGAGCATTTCCAAAGCATCAATGTGGACCGTTGTACTCTACTTAGTGCTCTTAAAAGTCTAACCTGCTAGTTGAGCCTTCGTGCCACGTTTCGTAAGGTAAATATGCGAATAGACCAAGTTATGTTTGAAATTGCACAAAAACGTGAAAGGCTCCTCTATGGAGAGAGTTGAGCAATTCCAAAGCATCAATGTGGACCGTTGAACTCTATTTAGTGCTCTTAGAAGTCTAACTTGCTAGTTGTGCCATCGTCCCACGTTTCATAAGGTAAAGACGCGAATAGACCAAGTTATGTCTCAAATTGCACAAAAACGTGAAAAGCTCCTCTACGGAGGGAGTTGAGCACTTCCAAAGCATCAATGTGGACCGTTGTACTCTATTTAGTGCTCTTAAAAGTCTAACTTGCTAGTTGAGCCTTCGTGCCACGTTTCATAAGGTAAAGACGCTAATAGACCAAGTTATGTGTCAAATTGCACAAAAACGTGAAAAGCTCCTCTATGGAGAGAGTTTACCAATTCCAAAGCATCAATGTGGACCGTTGCACTCTATTTAGTGCTCTTAAAAGTCTAACTTGCTAGTTGAGCAGTCGTGCCACGTTTCATAAGGTGAAGACGCAAATAGACCAAGTTATGTCTCAAATTGCACAAAAATGTGAAAAGCTCCTCTATGGAGAGAGTTGAGCATTTCCAAAGCATCAATGTGGACCGTCGTACTCTACTTAGTGCTCTTAAATGTCTAACTTTCTAGTTGAGCATTCGTGCCACGTTTCGTAAGGTAAATATGCGAATAGATCAAGTTATGTTTGCAATTGCACAAAAACGTGAAAAGCTCCTCCATGGAGAGAGTTGAGCAATTCCAAAGCATCAATGTGGACCGTTGTAGTCTATTTAGTGCTCTTAAAATTCTAACTTGCTAGTTTAGCCTTCGTGCCACGTTTCATAAGGTAAAGACGCGAATAGACCAAGTTATGTGTCAAATTGCACAAAAACGTGAAAAGCTCCTCTATGGAGAGAGTTGAGCAATTCCAAAGCATCAATGTGGACCGTTGAACTCTATTTAGTGCTCTTAAAAGTCTAACTTGCTAGTTGAGCCTTCGTGCCACGTTTCATAAGGTAAAGACGCGAATAGACCAAGTTATGTGTCAAATGGCACAAAAATGTGCAAAGCCCTCTATGGAGAGAGTTTACCAATTCCAAAGCATCAATGTGGACCGTTGCACTCTATTTAGTGCTCTTAAAAGTCTAACTTGCTAGTTGAGCATTCGTGCCACGTTTCATAAGGTAAAAACGCAAATAGACCAAGTTTTGTCTCAAATTGCACAAAAACGTGAAAAGCTCCTCTATGGAGAGAGTTGAGCATTTCCAAAGCATCAATGTGGACTGTCGTACTCTACTTAGTGCTCTTAAGAGTCTAACTTGCTAGTTGAGCCTTCGTGCCACGTTTCGTAAGGTAAATATGCGAATAGATCAAGCTATGTTTGCAATTGCACAAAAACGTGAAAAGCTCCTCCATGGAGAGAGTTGAGCAATTCCAAAGCATCAATGTGGACCGTTGTACTCTATTTAGTGCTCTTAAAATTCTAACTTGCTAGTTCAGCCTTCGTGCCACGTTTCATAAGGCAAAGACGTGAATACACCAAGTTATGTCTCAAATTGCACAAAAACATGAAAAGCTCCTCTATGGAGAGAGTTGAGCAATTCCAAAGCATCAATGTGGACCTTTGAACTCTATTTAGTGCTCTTAAAAGTCTAACTTGCTAGTTGAGCCATCGTGCCACGTTTCATAAGGTAAAGACGCGAATAGACCAAGTTATGTCTCAAATTGCACAAAAACGTGAAAAGCTCATCTACAAAGGGAGTTGAGCACTTCCAAAGCATCAATGTGGACCGTTGAACTCTATTTAGTGCTCTTAAAAGTCTAACTTTCTAGTTGAGCCTTCGTACCACGTTTCATAAGGTAAAGACGCGAATAGACCAAGTTATGTGTCAAATTGCACAAAAATGTGCAAAGCTCCTCTATGCAGAGAGTTGAGCAATTCCGAAGCATCAATGTGGACTGTTGTAGTCTATTTAGTGCTCTTAAAATTCTAACTTGCTAGTTGAGCCTTCGTGCCATGTTTCATAAGGTAAAGACGCGAATAGACCAAGTTATGTTTCAAATTGCACAAAAACGTGAAAAGCTCCTCTATGGAGAGAGTTGAGCATTTCCAAAGCATCAATGTGGACCGTCGTACTCTACTTAGTGCTCTTAAAAGTCTAACTTTCTAGTTGAGCCTTCGTGCCACGTTTCGTAAGGTAAATATGCGAATAGATCAAGTTATGTTTGCAATGGCACAAAAACGTGAAAAGCTCCTCCATGGAGAGAGTTGAGCAATTCCAAAGCATCAATGTGGACCGTTGTACTCTATTTAGTGCTCTTAAAATTCTAACTTGCTAGTTCAGCCTTCGTGCCACGTTTCATAAGGTAAAGACGCGAATAGACCAAGTTATGTCTCAAATTGCAGAAAAACATGAAAAGCTCCTCTATGCAGAGAGTTGAGCAATTCCAAGGCATCAATGTGGACCGTTGAACTCTATTTAGTGCTCTTAAAAGTCTAACTTGCTAGTTGAGCCTTCGTGCCACGTTTCATAAGGTAAAGACGCGAATAGACGAAGTTATCTCTCAAATTGCACAAAAACGTGAAAAGCACCTCTATGGAGAGAGTTGAGCATTTCCAAAGCATCAATGTGGACCGTTGAACTCTGTTTAGTGCTCTTAAAAGTCTAACTTGCTAGTTGAGCCATCGTGCCACGTTTCATAAGGTAAAGACACGAATAGACCAAGTTATGTCTCAAATTGCACAAAAACGTGAAAAGATCCTCTACGGAGGGAGTTATGCACTTCCAAAGCATCAATGTGGACCGTTGTACTCTATTTAGTGCTCTTAAAAGTCTAACTTGCTAGTTGAGCCTTCGTGCCACGTTTCATAAGGTAAAGACGCTAATAGACCAAGTTATGTGTCAAATTGCACAAAAACGTGAAAAGCTCCTCAATGGAGAGAGTTTACCAATTCCAAAGCATCAATGTGGACCGTTGCACTCTATTTAGTGCTCTTAAAAGTCTAACTTGCTAGTTGAGCATTCGTGCCACGTTTCATAAGGTAAAGACGCGAATAGACCAAGTTATGTCTCAAATTGCACAAAAACGTGAAAAGCTCCTCTATGGAGAGAGTTGAGCATTTCCAAAGCATCAATGTGGACCGTCGTACTCTACTTAGTGCTCTTAAAAGTCTAACTTTCTAGTTGAGCATTCGTGCCACGTTTCGTAAGGTAAATATGCGAATAGATCAAGTTATGTTTGCAATTGCACAAAAACGTGAAAAGCTCCTCCATGGAGAGAGTTGAGCAATTCCAAAGCATCAATGTGGACCGTTGTACTCTATTTAGTGCTCTTAAAATTCTAACTTGCTAGTTCAGCCTTCGTGCCACGTTTCATAAGGTAAAGACGCGAATAGACCAAGTTATGTCTCAAATTGCAGAAAAACATGAAAAGCTCCTCTATGCAGAGAGTTGAGCAATTCCAAGGCATCAATGTGGACCGTTGAACTCTATTTAGTGCTCTTAAAAGTCTAACTTGCTAGTTGAGCCTTCGTGCCACGTTTCATAAGGTAAAGACGCGAATAGACGAAGTTATCTCTCAAATTGCACAAAAACGTGAAAAGCACCTCTATGGAGAGAGTTGAGCATTTCCAAAGCATCAATGTGGACCGTTGAACTCTGTTTAGTGCTCTTAAAAGTCTAACTTGCTAGTTGAGCCATCGTGCCACGTTTCATAAGGTAAAGACACGAATAGACCAAGTTATGTCTCAAATTGCACAAAAACGTGAAAAGATCCTCTACGGAGGGAGTTATGCACTTCCAAAGCATCAATGTGGACCGTTGTACTCTATTTAGTGCTCTTAAAAGTCTAACTTGCTAGTTGAGCCTTCGTGCCACGTTTCATAAGGTAAAGACGCTAATAGACCAAGTTATGTGTCAAATTGCACAAAAACGTGAAAAGCTCCTCAATGGAGAGAGTTTACCAATTCCAAAGCATCAATGTGGACCGTTGCACTCTATTTAGTGCTCTTAAAAGTCTAACTTGCTAGTTGAGCATTCGTGCCACGTTTCATAAGGTAAAGACGCGAATAGACCAAGTTATGTCTCAAATTGCACAAAAACGTGAAAAGCTCCTCTATGGAGAGAGTTGAGCATTTCCAAAGCATCAATGTGGACCGTCGTACTCTACTTAGTGCTCTTAAAAGTCTAACTTTCTAGTTGAGCATTCGTGCCACGTTTCGTAAGGTAAATATGCGAATAGATCAAGTTATGTTTGCAATTGCACAAAAACGTGAAAAGCTCCTCCATGGAGAGAGTTGAGCAATTCCAAAGCATCAATGTGGACCGTTGTACTCTATTTAGTGCTCTTAAAATTCTAACTTATTAGTTTAGCCTTCGTGCCACGTTTCATAAGGTAAGGACGCGAATAGACCAAGTTATGTGTCAAATTGCACAAAAACGTGAAAAGCTCCTCTATGGAGAGAGTTGAGCAATTCCAAAGTATCAATGTGGACCGTTGAACTCTATTTAGTGCTCTTAAAAGTCTAACTTGCTAGTTGAGCCTTCGTGCCACGTTTCATAAGGTAAAGACGCTAATAGACCAAGTTATGTGTCAAATTGCACAAAAACGTGAAAAGCTCCTCAATGGAGAGAGTTTACCAATTCCAAAGCATCAATGTGGACCGTTGCACTCTATTTAGTGCTCTTAAAAGTCTAACTTGCTAGTTGAGCATTCGTGCCACGTTTCATAAGGTAAAGACGCGAATAGACCAAGTTATGTCTCAAATTGCACAAAAACGTGAAAAGCTCCTCTATGGAGAGAGTTGAGCATTTCCAAAGCATCAATGTGGACCGTCGTACTCTACTTAGTGCTCTTAAAAGTCTAACTTTCTAGTTGAGCATTCGTGCCACGTTTCGTAAGGTAAATATGCGAATAGATCAAGTTATGTTTGCAATTGCACAAAAACGTGAAAAGCTCCTCCATGGAGAGAGTTGAGCAATTCCAAAGCATCAATGTGGACCGTTGTACTCTATTTAGTTCTCTTAAAATTCTAACTTATTAGTTTAGCCTTCGTGCCACGTTTCATAAGGTAAGGACGCGAATAGACCAAGTTATGTGTCAAATTGCACAAAAACGTGAAAAGCTCCTCTATGGAGAGAGTTGAGCAATTCCAAAGTATCAATGTGGACCGTTGAACTCTATTTAGTGCTCTTAAAAGTCTAACTTGCTAGTTGAGCCTTCGTGCCACGTTTCATAAGGTAAAGACGCTAATAGACCAAGTTATGTGTCAAATTGCACAAAAACGTGAAAAGCTCCTCTATGGAGAGAGTTTACCAATTCCAAAGCATCAATGTGGACCGTTGCACTCTATTTAGTGCTCTTAAAAGTCTAACTTGCTAGTTGAGCATTCGTGCCACGTTTCATAAGGTGAAGACGCAAATAGACCAAGTTATGTCTCAAATTGCACAAAAACGTGACAAGCTCCTCTATGGAGAGAGTTGAGCATTCCCAAAGCATCAATGTGGACCGTCGTACTCTACTTAGTGCTCTTAAAAGTCTAACTTTCTAGTTGAGCATTCGTGCCACGTTTCGTAAGGTAAATATGCGAATAGATCAAGTTATGTTTGCAATTGCACAAAAACGTGAAAAGCTCCTCCATGGAGAGAGTTGAGCAATTCCAAAGCATCAATGTGGACCGTTGTAGTCTATTTAGTGCTCTTAAAATTCTAACTTGCTAGTTTAGCCTTCGTGCCACGTTTCATAAGGTAAAGACGCGAATAGACCAGGTTATGTGTCAAATTGCACAAAAACGTGAAAAGCTCCTCTATGGAGAGAGTTGAGCAATTCCAAAGCATCAATATGGACCGTTGAACTCTATTTAGTGCTCTTAAATGTCTAACTTGCTAGTTGAGCCTTCGTGCCACGTTTCATAAGGTAAAGACGCTAATAGACAAAGTTATGTGTCAAATTGCACAAAAACGTGAAAAGCTCCTCTATGGAGAGAGTTTACCAATTCCAAAGCATCAATGTGGACCGTTGCACTCTATTTAGTGCTCTTAAAAGTCTAACTTGCTAGTTGAGCATTCGTGCCACGTTTCTTAAGGTGAAGACGCAAATAGACCAAGTTATGTCTCAAATTGCACAAAAACGTGAAAAGCTCCTCTATGGAGAGAGTTGTGCATTTCCAAAGCATCAATGTGGACCGTCGTACTCTACTTAGTGCTCTTAAAAGTCTAACTTTCTAGTTGAGCATTCGTGCCACGTTTCGTAAGGTAAATATGCGAATAGATCAAGTTATGTTTGCAATTGCACAAAAAGTGAAAAGCTCCTCCATGGAGAGAGTTGAGCAATTCCAAAGCATCAATGTGGACCGTTGTAGTCTATTTAGTGCTCTTAAAATTCTAACTTGCTAGTTTAGCCTTCGTGCCACGTTTCATAAGGTAAAGACGCGAATAGACCAAGTTATGTGTCAAATTGCACAAAAACGTGAAAAGCTCCTCTATGGAGAGAGTTGAGCAATTCCAAAGCATCAATATGGACCGTTGAACTCTATTTAGTGCTCTTAAAAGTCTAACTTGCTAGTTGAGCCTTCGTGCCACGTTTCATAAGGTAAAGACGCGAATAGACCAAGTTATGTGTCAAATGGCACAAAAACGTGCAAAGCCCTCTATGGAGAGAGTTTACCAATTCCAAAGCATCAATGTGGACCGTTGCACTCTATTTAGTGCTCTTAAAAGTCTAACTTGCTAGTTGAGCATTCGTACCACGTTTCATAAGGTAAAGACGCAAATAGACCAAGTTATGTCTCAAATTGCATAAAAACGTGAAAAGCTCCTCTATGGAGAGAGTTGAGCATTTCCAAAGCATCAATGTGGACCGTCGTACTCTACTTAGTGCTCTTAAAAGTCTAACTTGCTAGTTGAGCCTTCGTGCCACGTTTCGTAAGGTAAATATGCGAATAGATCAAGCTATGTTTGCAATTGCACAAAAACGTGAAAAGCTCCTCCATGGAGAGAGTTGAGCAATTCCAAAGCATCAATGTGGACCGTTGTAGTCTATTTAGTGCTCTTAAAATTCTAACTTGCTAGTTCAGCCTTCGTGCCACGTTTCATAAGGCAAAGACGTGAATACACCAAGTTATGTCTCAAATTGCACAAAAACATGAAAAGCTCCTCTATGGAGAGAGTTGAGCAATTCCAAAGCATCATTGTGGACCGTTGAACTCTATTTAGTGCTCTTAAAAGTCTAACTTGCTAGTTGAGCCATCGTGCCACGTTTCATAAGGTAAAGACGCGAATAGACCAAGTTATGTCTCAAATTGCACAAAAACGTGAAAAGCTCCTCTACAAAGGGAGTTGAGCACTTCCAAAGCATCAATGTGGACCGTTGAACTCTATTTAGTGCTCTTAAAAGTCTAACTTTCTAGTTGAGCATTCGTGCCACGTTTCATAAGGTAAAGACGCAAATAGACCAAGTTATGTCTCAAAGTGCACAAAAACGTGAAAAGCTCCTCTATGGAGAGAGTTGAGCATTTCCAAAGCATCAATGTGGACCGTCGTACTCTACTTAGTGCTCTTAAAAGTCTAACTTGCTAGTTGAGCCTTCGTGCCACGTTTCGTAAGGAAAATATGGGAATAGATCAAGTTATGTTTGCAGTTGCACAAAAACGTGAAAAGCTCCTCCATGCAGAGAGTTGAGCAATTCCGAAGCATCAATATGGACTGTTGTACTCTATTTAGTGCTCTTAAAATTCTAACTTGCTAGTTGAGCCTTCGTGCCACGTTTCATAAGGTAAAGACGCGAATAGACCAAGTTATGTCTCAAATTGCACAAAAACATGAAAAGCTCCTCTATGGAGAGAGTTGAGCAATTCCAAAGCATTAATGTGGACCGTTGTACTCTATTTAGTGCTCTTAAAAGTCTAACTTGCTAGTTGAGCTTTCGTGCCACGTTTCATTAGGTAAAGACGCGAATAGACCAAGTTATGTCTCAAATTGCACAAAAACGTGAAAAGCTCCTCTATGGAGAGAGTTGAGCAATTCCAAAGCATCAATGTGGACCGTTGTACTCTATTTAGTGCTCTTAAAAGTCTAATTTGCTAGTTGAGCCTTCGTGCCACGTTTCATAAGGTAAAGACGCGAATAGACCAAGTTATGTGTCAAATTGCACAAAAACGTGAAAAGCTCCTCTATGGAGAGAGTTTAGCAATCCCAAAGCATCAATGTGGACCGTTGAACTCTGTTTAGTGCTCTTAAAAGTCTAACTTGCTAGTTGAGCCATCGTGCCACGTTTCATAAGGTAAAGACGCAAATAGACCAAGTTATGTCTCAAATTGCACAAAAACGTGAAAAGCTCCTCTATGGAGAGAGTTGAGCATTTCCAAAGCATCAATGTGGACCGTCGTACTCTACTTAGTACTCTTAAAAGTCTAACTTGCTAGTTGAGCTATCGTGCCACGTTTCGTAAGGTAAATATGCGAATAGATCAAGCCATGTTTGCAATTGCACAAAAACGTGAAAAGCTCCTCCATGGAGAGAGTTGAGCAATTCCAAAGCATCAATGTGGACCGTTGTACTCTATTTAGTGCTCTTAAAATTCTAACTTGCTAGTTCAGCCTTCGTGCCACGTTTCATAAGGCAAAGACGTGAATACACCAAGTTATGTCTCAAATTGCACAAAAACATGAAAAGCTCCTCTATGGAGAGAGTTGAGCAATTCCAAAGCATCAATGTGGACCGTTGAACTCTATTTAGTGCTCTTAAAAGTCTAACTTGCTAGTTGAGCCATCGTGCCACGTTTCATAAGGTAAAGACGCGAATAGACCAAGTTATGTCTCAAATTGCACAAAAACGTGAAAAGCTCCTCTACAAAGGGAGTTGAGCACTTCCAAAGCATCAATGTGGACCGTTGAACCCTATTTAGTGCTCTTAAAAGTCTAACTTTCTAGTTGAGCATTCGTGCCACGTTTCATAAGGTAAAGACGCAAATAGACCAAGTTATGTCTCAAATTGCACAAAAACGTGAAAAGCTTCTCTATGGAGAGAGTTGAGCATTTCCAAAGCATCAATGTGGACCGTCGTACTCTACTTAGTGCTCTTAAAAGTCTAACTTGCTAGTTGAGCCTTCGTGCCACGTTTCGTAAGGAAAATATGGGAATAGATCAAGTTATGTTTGCTGTTGCACAAAAACGTGAAAAGCTCCTCCATGCAGAGAGTTGAGCAATTCCGAAGCATCAATGTGGACTGTTGTACTCTATTTAGTGCTCTTAAAAGTCTAACTTGCTAGTTGAGCCTTCGTGCCACGTTTCATTAGGTAAAGACGCGAATAGACCAAGTTAGGTCTCAAATTGCACAAAAACGTGAAAAGCTCCTCTATGGAGAGAGTTGAGCAATTCCAAAGCATCAATGTGGACCGTTGTACTCTATTTAGTGCTCTTAAAAGTCTAACTTGCTAGTTGAGCCTTCGTGCCACGTTTCATTAGGTAAAGACGCGAATAGACCAAGTTATGTCTCAAATTGCACAAAAACGTGAAAAGCTCCTCTACGGAGCGAGTTGAGCAATTTCAAAGCATTAATGTGGACCGTTGTACTCTATTTAGTGCTCTTAAAAGTCTAACTTGCTAGTTGAGCCTTCGTGCCACGTTTCATAAGGTAAAGACGCGAATAGACCAAGTTATGTGTCAAATTGCACAAAAACGTGAAAAGCTCCTCTATGGAGAGAGTTTACCCATTCCAAAGCATCAATGTGGACTGTTGTACTCTATTTAGTGCTCTTAAAAGTCTAACTTGCTAGTTGAGCATTCGTGCCACGTTTCATAAGGTAAAGACGCAAATAGACCAAGTTATGTCTCAAATTGAACAAAAACGTGAAAAGCTGCTTTATGGAGATAGTTGAGCATTTCCAAAGCATCAATGTGGACCGTTGTACTCTACTTAGTGCTCTTAAAAGTCTAACTTGCTAGTTGAGCCTTCGTGCCACGTTTCGTAAGGTAAATATGCGAATAGATCAAGTTATGTTTGCAATTGCACAAAAACGTGAAAAGCTCCTCCATGGAGAGAGTTGAGCAATTCCAAAGCATCAATGTGGACCGTTGTACTCTATTTAGTGCTCTTGCAATTCCAACTTGCTAGTTCAGCCTTCGTGCCACGTTTCATAAGGTAAAAACGCGAATAGACCAAGTTATGTCTCAAATTGCACAAAAACGTGAAAATCTCCTCTACGGAGGGAGTTGAGCACTTCCAAAGCATCAATGTCGACCGTTGTACTCTATTTAGTGCTCTTAAAAGTCTAACTTGTTAGTTGAGCCTTCGTGCCACGTTTCATAAGGTAAAGACGCGAATAGACCAAGTTATATGTCAAATTGCACAAAACGTGAAAAGCTCCTCTATGGAGAGAGTTGAGCAATTCCAAAGCATCAAAGTGGACCGTTGAACTCTATTTAGTGCTCTTAAATGTCTAACTTGCTAGTTGAGCCATTGTGCCTCGTTTCATGGGGTAAAGACGCGATTAGACCAAGTTATGTCTCAAATTGCTTAAAAACGTGAAAAGCTCCTCTACGGAGAGAGTTGAGCAATTCCAAAGCATCAATGTGGACCGTTGTACTCTATTTAGTGCTCTTCAAATTATAACTTGCTAGTTGAGCCTTCGTGCCACGTTTCATAAGGTAAAGACGCGAATAGACCAGGTTATGTGTCAAATTGCACAAAAACGTGAAAAGCTCCTCTATGGAGAGAGTTTACCAATTCCAAAGCATCAATGTGGACAGTTGCACTCTATTTAGTTCTCTTAAAAGTCTAACTTGCTAGTTGAGCATTCGTGCCACGTTTCGTAAGGTAAAGACGCAAATAGACCAAGTTATGTTTCAAATTGCTCAAAAACGTGAAAAGCTCCTCTATGGAGAGAGTTGAGCATTTCCAAAGCATCAATGTGGACTGTTCTACTCTACTTAGTGCTCTTAAAAGTCTAACTTGCTAGTTGAGCCTTCGTGCCACGTTTCGTAAGGTAAATATGCGAATAGATCAAGTTATGTTTGCAATTGCACAAAAACGTGAAAAGCTCCTCCATGGAGACAGTTGAGCAATTCCAAAGCATCAATGTGGACCGTAGTACTCTATTTAGTGCTCTTAAAATTCTAACTTGCTAGTTCAGCCTTCGTGCCTCGTTTCATAAGGTAAAGACGTGAATAGACCAAGTTATGTCTCATATTGCACAAAAACATGAAAATCTCCTCTATGGAGATAGTTGAGCAATTCCAAAGCATCAATGTGGACTGTTGTACTCTATTTAGTGTTCTTAAAAGTCTAACTTGCTAGTTGAGCCTTCGTGCCACGTTTCATAAGGTAAAGACGCGAATAGACCAAGTTATGTGTCAAATTGCACAAAAACGTGAGAAGCTCCTCTATGGAGAGAGTTTACCAATTCCAAAGCATCAATGTGGACCGTTGCACTCTATTTAGTGCTCTTCAAAGTCTAACTTGCTAGTTGAGCATTCGTGCCACGTTTCATAAGGTAAAGACGCAAATAGACCAACTTATGTCTCAAATTGCACAAAAACGTGAAAAGCTCCTCTACGGAGGGAGTTGAGCACTTCCAAAGCATCAATGTGGACCGTTGTACTCTATTTAGTGCTCTTAAAAGTCTAACTTGCTAGTTGAGCCTTCGTGCCACGTTTCATAAGGTAAAGACGCGAATAGACCAAGTTATGTGTCAAATTGCACAAAAATGTGAAAAGCTCCTCTATGGAGAGAGTTTACCCATTCCAAAGCATCAATGTGGACTGTTGTACTCTATTTAGTGCTCTTAAAAGTCTAACTTGCTAGTTGAGCATTCGTGCCACGTTTCATAAGGTAAAGACGCAAATAGACCAAGTTATGTCTCAAATTGAACAAAAACGTGAAAAGCTGCTTTATGGAGATAGTTGAGCATTTCCAAAGCATCAATGTGGACCGTTGTACTCTACTTAGTGCTCCTAAAAGTCTAACTTGCTAGTTGAGCCTTCGTGCCACGTTTCGTAAGGTAAATATGCGAATAGATCAAGTTATGTTTGCAATTGCACAAAAACGTGAAAAGCTCCTCCATGGAGAGAGTTGAGCAATTCCAAAGCATCAATGTGGACCGTTGTACTCTATTTAGTGCTCTTCAAATTATAACTTGCTAGTTCAGCCTTCGTGCCACGTTTCATAAGATAAAGACGCGAATAGACCAAGTTATGTCTCAAATTGCACTAAAACATGAAAAGCTCCTCTATGGAGAGAGTTGAGCAATTCCAAAGCATCAATGTGGACCGTTGTATCTATTTAGTGTTCTTAAAAGTCTAACTTGCTAGTTGAGCCTTCGTGCCACGTTTCATAAGGTAAAGACGCGAATAGACCAAGTTATGTGTCAAATTGCACAAAAACGTGAGAAGCTCCTCTATGGAGAGAGTTTACCAATTCCAAAGCAACAATGTGGACCGTTGCACTCTATTTAGTGCTCTTCAAAGTCTAACTTGCTAGTTGAGCATTCGTGCCACGTTTCATAAGGTAAAGACGCAAATAGACCAACTTATGTCTCAAATTGCACAAAAACGTGAAAAGCTCCTCTACGGAGGGAGTTGAGGACTTCCAAAGCATCAATGTGGACCGTTGTACTCTATTTAGTGCTCTTAAAAGTCTAACTTCCTAGTTGAGCCTTCGTGCCACGTTTCATAAGGTAAAGACGCGAATAGACCAAGTTATGTGTCAAATTGCACAAAAACGTGAAAAGCTCCTCTATGGAGAGAGTTTACCCATTCCAAAGCATCAATGTGGACTGTTGTACTCTATTTAGTGCTCTTAAAAGTCTAACTTGCTAGTTGAGCATTCGTGCCACGTTTCATAAGGTAAAGACGCAAATAGACCAAGTTATGTCTCAAATTGAACAAAAACGTGAAAAGCTGCTTTATGGAGATAGTTGAGCATTTCCAAAGCATCAATGTGGACCGTTGTACTCTACTTAGTGCTCTTAAAAGTCTAACTTGCTAGTTGAGCCTTCGTGCCACGTTTCGTAAGGTAAATATGCGAATAGATCAAGTTATGTTTACAATTGCACAAAAACGTGAAATGCTCCTCCATGGAGAGAGTTGAGCAATTCCAAAGCATCATTGTGGACCGTTGTACTCTATTTAGTGCTCTTAAAATTCTAACTTGCTAGTTCAGCCTTCGTGCCTCGTTTCATAAGGTAAAGACGTGAATAGACCAAGTTATGTCTCATATTGCACAAAAACATGAAAATCTCCTCTATGGAGATAGTTGAGCAATTCCAAAGCATCAATGTGGACCGTTGTACTCTATTTAGTGCTCTTAAAAGTCTAACTTGCTAGTTGAGCCTTCGTGCCACGTTTCATAAGGTAAAGACGCGAATAGACCAAGTTATGTGTCAAATTGCACAAAAACGTGAAAAGCTCCTCTACGGAGGGAGTTGAGCACTTCCAAAGCATCAATGTGGACCATTGTACTCTATTTAGTGCTCTAAAAAGTCTAACTTGCTAGTTGAGCCTTCGTGCCACGTTTCGTAAGGTAAATATGCGAATAGATCAAGTTATGTTTGCAATTGCACAAAAACGTGAAAAGCTCCTCCATGGAGAGATTTGAGCAATTCCAAAGCATCAATGTGGACCGTTGTACTCTATTTAGTGCTCTTGCAATTCCAACTTGCTAGTTCAGCCTTCGTGCCACGTTTCATAAGGTAAAAACGCGAATAGACCAAGTTATGTCTCAAATTGCACAAAAACGTGAAAATCTCCTCTACGGAGGGAGTTGAGCACTTCCAAAGCATCAATGTCGACCGTTGTACTCTATTTAGTGCTCTTAAAAGTCTAACTTGTTAGTTGAGCCTTCGTGCCACGTTTCATAAGGTAAAGACGCGAATAGACCAAGTTATATGTCAAATTGCACAAAACGTGAAAAGCTCCTCTATGGAGAGAGTTGAGCAATTCCAAAGCATCAAAGTGGACCGTTGAACTCTATTTAGTGCTCTTAAATGTCTAACTTGCTAGTTGAGCCATTGTGCCTCGTTTCATGAGGTAAAGACGCGATTAGACCAAGTTATGTCTCAAATTGCTTAAAAACATGAAAAGCTCCTCTACGGAGAGAGTTGAGCAATTCCAAAGCATCAATGTGGACCGTTGTACTCTATTTAGTGCTCTTCAAATTATAACTTGCTAGTTGAGCCTTCGTGTCACGTTTCATAAGGTAAAGACGCGAATAGACCAGGTTATGTGTCAAATTGCACAAAAACGTGAAAAGCTCCTCTATGGAGAGAGTTTACCAATTCCAAAGCATCAATGTGGACCGTTGCACTCTATTTAGTTCTCTTAAAAGTCTAACTTGCTAGTTGAGCATTCGTGCCACGTTTCGTAAGGTAAAGACGCAAATAGACCAAGTTATGTTTCAAATTGCTCAAAAACGTGAAAAGCTCTTCTATGGAGAGAGTTGAGCATTTCCAAAGCATCAATGTGGACTGTTCTACTCTACTTAGTGCTCTTAAAAGTCTAACTTGCTAGTTGAGCCTTCGTGCCACGTTTCGTAAGGTAAATATGCGAATAGATCAAGTTATGTTTGCAATTGCACAAAAACGTGAAAAGCTCCTCCATGGAGAGAGTTGAGCAATTCCAAAGCATCAATGTGGACCGTAGTACTCTATTTAGTGCTCTTAAAATTCTAACTTGCTAGTTCAGCCTTCGTGCCACGTTTCATAAGGTAAAGACGTGAATAGACCAAGTTATGTCTCAAATTGCACAAAAACATGAAAAGCTCCTCTATGGAGAGAGTTGAGCAATTCCAAAGCATCAATGTAGACCGTTGTATCTATTTAGTGTTCTTAAAAGTCTAACTTGCTAGTTGAGCGTTCGTGCCACGTTTCATAAGGTAAAGACGCGAATAGACCAAGTTATGTGTCAAATTGCACAAAAACGTGAGAAGCTCCTCTATGGAGAGAGTTTACCAATTCCAAAGCATCAATGTGGACCGTTGCACTCTATTTAGTGCTCTTCAAAGTCTAACTTGCTTGTTGAGCATTCGTGCCACGTTTCATAAGGTAAAGACGCAAATAGACCAACTTATGTCTCAAATTGCACAAAAACGTGAGAAGCTCCTCTATGGAGAGAGTTTACCAATTCCAAAGCATCAATGTGGACCGTTGCACTCTATTTAGTGCTCTTCAAAGTCTAACTTGCTTGTTGAGCATTCGTGCCACGTTTCATAAGGTAAAGACGCAAATAGACCAACTTATGTCTCAAATTGCACAAAAACGTGAAAAGCTCCTCTACGGAGGGAGTTGAGCACTTCCAAAGCATCAATGTGGACCGTTGTACTCTATTTAGTGCTCTTAAAAGTCTAACTTGCTAGTTGAGCCTTCGTGCCACGTTTCATAAGGTAAAGACGCGAATAGACCAAGTTATGTGTCAAATTGCACAAAAACGTGAAAAGCTCCTCTATGGAGAGAGTTTACCCATTCCAAAGCATCAATGTGGACTGTTGTACTCTATTTAGTGCTCTTAAAAGTCTAACTTGCTAGTTGAGCATTCGTGCCACGTTTCATAAGGTAAAGACGCAAATAGACCAAGTTATGTCTCAAATTGAACAAAAACGTGAAAAGCTGCTTTATGGAGATAGTTGAGCATTTCCAAAGCATCAATGTGGACCGTTGTACTCTACTTAGTGCTCTTAAAAGTCTAACTTGCTAGTTGAGCCTTCGTGCCACGTTTCGTAAGGTAAATATGCGAATAGATCAAGTTATGTTTGCAATTGCACAAAAACGTGAAAAGCTCCTCCATGGAGAGAGTTGAGCAATTCCAAAGCATCAATGTGGACCGTAGTACTCTATTTAGTGCTCTTAAAATTCTAACTTGCTAGTTCAGCCTTCGTGCCTCGTTTCATAAGGTAAAGACGTGAATAGACCAAGTTATGTCTCATATTGCACAAAAACATGAAAATCTCCTCTATGGAGATAGTTGAGCAATTCCAAAGCATCAATGTGGACTGTTGTACTCTATTTAGTGCTCTTAAAATTCTAACTTGCTAGTTCAGCCTTCGTGCCACGTTTCATAAGGTAAAGACGTGAATAGACCAAGTTATGTCTCAAATTGCACAAAAACATGAAAAGCTCCTCTATGGAGAGAGTTGAGCAATTCCAAAGCATCAATGTAGACCGTTGTATCTATTTAGTGTTCTTAAAAGTCTAACTTGCTAGTTGAGCCTTCGTGCCACGTTTCATAAGGTAAAGACGCGAATAGAACAAGTTATGTGTCAAATTGCACAAAAACGTGAGAAGCTCCTCTATGGAGAGAGTTTACCAATTCCAAAGCATCAATGTGGACCGTTGCACTCTATTTAGTGCTCTTCAAAGTCTAACTTGCTAGTTGAGCATTCGTGCCACGTTTCATAAGGTAAAGACGCAAATAGACCAACTTATGTCTCAAATTGCACAAAAACGTGAAAAGCTCCTCTACGGAGGGAGTTGAGCACTTCCAAAGCATCAATGTGGACCGTTGTACTCTATTTAGTGCTCTTAAAAGTCTAACTTGCTAGTTGAGCCTTCGTGCCACGTTTCATAAGGTAAAGACGCGAATAGACCAAGTTATGTGTCAAATTACACAAAAATGTGAAAAGCTCCTCTATGGAGAGAGTTTACCCATTCCAAAGCATCAATGTGGACTGTTGTACTCTATTTAGTGCTCTTAAAAGTCTAACTTGCTAGTTGAGCATTCGTGCCACGTTTCATAAGGTAAAGACGCAAATAGACCAAGTTATGTCTCAAATTGAACAAAAACGTGAAAAGCTGCTTTATGGAGATAGTTGAGCATTTCCAAAGCATCAATGTGGACCGTTGTACTCTACTTAGTGCTCTTAAAAGTCTAACTTGCTAGTTGAGCCTTCGTGCCACGTTTCGTAAGGTAAATATGCGAATAGATCAAGTTATGTTTGCAATTGCACAAAAACGAGAAAAGCTCCTCCATGGAGAGAGTTGAGCACATCCAAAGCATCAATGTGGACCGTTGTACTCTATTTAGTGCTCTTAAAATTCTAACTTGCTAGTTCAGCCTTCGTGCCTCGTTTCATAAGGTAAAGACGTGAATAGACCAAGTTATGTCTCATATTGCACTAAAACATGAAAATCTCCTCTATGGAGATAGTTGAGCAATTCCAAAGCATCAATGTGGACCGTTGTACTCTATTTAGTGCTCTTAAAAGTCTAACTTGCTAGTTGAGCCTTCGTGCCACGTTTCATAAGGTAAAGACGTGAATAGACCAAGTTATGTGTCAAATTGCACAAAAACGTGAAAAGCTCCTCTACGGAGGGAGTTGAGCGCTTCCAAAGCATCAATGTGGACCATTGTACTCTATTTATCGCTCTAAAAAGTCTAACTTGCTAGTTGAGCCTTCGTGCCACGTTTCGTAAGGTAAATATGCGAATAGATCAAGTTATGTTTGCAATTGCACAAAAACGTGAAAAGCTCCTCCATGGAGAGAGTTGAGCAATTCCAAAGCATCAATGTGGACCGTTGTACTCTATTTAGTGCTCTTACAATTCTAACTTGCTAGTTCAGCCTTCGTGCCACGTTTCATAAGGTAAAAACGCGAATAGACCAAGTTATGTCTCAAATTGCACAAAAACGTGAAAATCTCCTCTACGGAGGGAGTTGAGCACTTCCAAAGCATCAATGTCGACCGTTGTACTCTATTTAGTGCTCTTAAAAGTCGAACTTGTTAGTTGAGCCTTCGTGCCACGTTTCATAAGGTAAAGACGCGAATAGACCAAGTTATATGTCAAATTGCACAAAAACGTGAAAAGCTCCTCTATGGAGAGAGTTGAGCAATTCCAAAGCATCAAAGTGGACCGTTGAACTCTATTTAGTGCTCTTAAATGTCTAACTTGCTAGTTGAGCCCTTGTGCCTCGTTTCATGAGGTAAAGACGCGAATAGACCAAGTTATGTCTCAAATTGCTTAAAAACGTGAAAAGCTCCTCTACGGAGAGAGTTGAGCAATTCCAAAGCATCAATGTGGACCGTTGTACTCAATTTAGTGCTCTTACAATTCTAACTTGCTAGTTCAGCCTTCGTGCCACGTTTCATAAGGTAAAAACGCGAATAGACCAAGTTATGTCTCAAATTGCACAAAAACGTGAAAATCTCCTCTACAGAGGGAGTTGAGCACTTCCAAAGCATCAATGTCGACCGTTGTACTCTATTTAGTGCTCTTAAAAGTCTAACTTGTTAGTTGACCCTTCGTGCCACGTTTCATAAGGTGAAGACGCGAATAGACCAGGTTATGTGTCAAATTGCACAAAAACGTGAAAAGCTCCTCTATGGACAGAGTTTACCAATTCCAAAGCATCAATGTGGACCGTTGCACTCTATTTAGTTCTCTTAAAAGTCTAACTTGCTAGTTGAGCATTCGTGCCACGTTTCATAAGGTAAAGACGCAAATAGACCAAGTTATGTTTCAAATTGCTCAAAAACGTGAAAAGCTCCTCTATGGAGAGAGTTGAGCATTTCCAAAGCATCAATGTGGACCGTTCTACTCTACTTAGTGCTCTTAAAAGTCTAACTTGCTAGTTGAGCCTTCGTGCCACTTTTCGTAAGGTAAATATGCGAATAGATCAAGTTATGTTTGCAATTGCACAAAAACGTGAAAAGCTCCTCCATGGAGAGAGTTGAGCAATTCCAAAGCATCAATGTGGACCGTAGTACTCTATTTAGTGCTCTTAAAATTCTAACTTGCTAGTTCAGCCTTCGTGCCACGTTTCATAAGGTAAAGACGTGAATAGACCAAGTTATGTCTCAAATTGCACAAAAACATGAAAAGCTCCTCTATGGAGAGAGTTGAGCAATTCCAAAGCATCAAAGTGGACCATTGAACTCTATTTAGTGCTCTTAAATGTCTAACTTGCTAGTTGAGCCATTGTGCCTCGTTTCATGAGGTAAAGACGCGAATAGACCAAGTTATGTCTCAAATTGCTTAAAAACGTGAAAAGCTCCTCTACGGAGAGAGTTGAGCAATTCCAAAGCATCAATGTGGACCGTTGTACTCAATTTAGTGCTCTTACAATTCTAACTTGCTAGTTCAGCCTTCGTGCCACGTTTCATAAGGTAAAAACGCGAATAGACCAAGTTATGTCTCAAATTGCACAAAAACGTGAAAATCTCCTCTACGGAGGGAGTTGAGCACTTCCAAAGCATCAATGTCGACCATTTTACTCTATTTAGTGCTCTTAAAAGTCCAACTTGTTAGTTGAGCCTTCGTGCCACGTTTCGTAAGGTAAATATGCGAATAGATCAAGTTATGTTTGCAATTGCACAAAAACGTGAAAAGCTCCTCCATGGAGAGAGTTGAGCAATTCCAAAGCATCAATGCGGACCGTAGTACTCTATCTAGTGCTCTTAAAATTCTAACTGGCTAGTTCAGCCTTCGTGCCACGTTTCATAAGGTAAAGACGTGAATAGACCAAGTTATGTCTCAAATTGCACAAAAACATGAAAAGCTCCTCTATGGAGAGAGTTGAGCAATTCCAAAGCATCAATGTGGACCGTTGTATCTATTTAGTGTTCTTAAAAGTCTAACTTGCTAGTTGAGCCTTCGTGCCACGTTTCATAAGGTAAAGACGCGAATAGACCAAGTTATGTGTCAAATTGCACAAAAACGTGAGAAGCTCCTCTATGGAGAGAGTTTACCAATTCCAAAGCATCAATGTGGACCGTTGCACTCTATTTAGTGCTCTTCAAAGTCTAACTTGCTAGTTGAGCATTCGTGCCACGTTTCATAAGGTAAAGACGCAAATAGACCAACTTATGTCTCAAATTGCACAAAAACGTGAAAAGCTCCTCTACGGAGGGAGTTGAGCACTTCCAAAGCATCAATGTGGACCGTTGTACTCTATTTAGTGCTCTTAAAAGTCTAACTTGCTAGTTGAGCCTTCGTGCCACGTTTCATAAGGTAAAGACGCGAATAGACCAAGTTATGTGTCAAATTGCACAAAAACGTGAAAAGCTCCTCTATGGAGAGAGTTTACCCATTCCAAAGCATCAATGTGGACTGTTGTACTCTATTTAGTGCTCTTAAAAGTCTAACTTGCTAGTTGAGCATTCGTGCCACGTTTCATAAGGTAAAGACGCAAATAGACCAAGTTATGTCTCAAATTGAACAAAAACGTGAAAAGCTGCTTTATGGAGATAGTTGAGCATTTCCAAAGCATCAATGTGGACCGTTGTACTCTACTTAGTGCTCTTAAAAGTCTAACTTGCTAGTTGAGCCTTCGTGCCACGTTTCGTAAGGTAAATATGCGAATAGATCAAGTTATGTTTGCAATTGCACAAAAACGTGAAAAGCTCCTCCATGGAGAGAGTTGAGCAATTCCAAAGCATCAATGTGGACCGTAGTACTCTATTTAGTGCTCTTAAAATTCTAACTTGCTAGTTCAGCCTTCGTGCCACGTTTCATAAGGTAAAGACGTGAATAGACCAAGTTATGTCTCAAATTGCACAAAAACATGAAAAGCTCCTCTATGGAGAGAGTTGAGCAATTCCAAATCATCAATGTGGACCGTTGTATCTATTTAGTGTTCTTAAAAGTCTAACTTGCTAGTTGAGCCTTTGTGCCACGTTTCATAAGGTAAAGACGCGAATAGACCAAGTTATGTGTCATATTGCACAAAAACGTGAGAAGCTCCTCTATGGAGAGAGTTTACCATTTCCAAAGCATCAATGTGGACCGTTGCACTCCATTTAGTGCTCTTCAAAGTCTAACTTGCTAGTTGAGCATTCGTGCCACGTTTCATAAGGTAAAGACGCAAATAGACCAACTTATGTCTCAAATTGCACAAAAACGTGAAAAGCTCTTCTACGGAGGGAGTTGAGCACTTCCAAAGCATCAATGTGGACCGTTGTACTCTATTTAGTGCTCTTAAAAGTCTAACTTGCTAGTTGAGCCTTCGTGCCACGTTTCATAAGGTAAAGACGCGAATAGACCAAGTTATGTGTCAAATTGCACAAAAACGTGAAAAGCTCCTCTACGGAGGGAGTTGAGCACTTCCAAAGCATCAATGTGGACCATTGTACTCTATTTAGTGCTCTTAAAAGTCTAACTTGCTAGTTGAGCCTTCGTGCCACGTTTCGTAAGGTAAATATGCGAATAGATCAAGTTATGTTTGCAATTGCACAAAAACGTGAAAAGCTCCTCCATGGAGAGAGTTGAGCAATTCCAAAGCATCAATGTGGACCGTAGTACTCTATTTAGTGCTCTTAAAATTCTAACTTGCTAGTTCAGCCTCGTGCCACGTTTCATAAGGTAAAGACGTGAATAGACCAAGTTATGTGTCAAATTGCACAAAAACATGAAAAGCTCCTCTATGGAGAGAGTTGAGCAATTCCAAAGCGTCAATGTGGACCGTTGTATCTATTTAGTGTTCTTAAAAGTCTAACTTGCTAGTTGAGCCTTCGTGCCACGTTTCGTAAGGTAAAGACGCGAATAGACCAAGTTATGTGTCAAATTGCACAAAAACGTGAGAAGCTCCTCCATGGAGAGAGTTTACCAATTCCAAAGCATCAATGTGGACCGTTTCACTCTATTTAGTGCTCTTCAAAGTCTAACTTGTTAGTTGAGCATTCGTGCCACGTTTCATAAGGTAAAGACGCAAATAGACCAACTTATGTCTCACATTGCACAAAAACGTGAAAAGCTCCTCTACGGAGGGAGTTGAGCACTTCCAAAGCATCAATGTGGACCGTTGTACTCTATTTAGTGCTCTTAAAAGTCTAACTTGCTAGTTGAGCCTTCGTGCCACGTTTCATAAGGTAAAGACGCGAATAGACCAAGTTATGTGTCAAATTGCACAAAAACGTGAAAAGCTCCTCTATGGAGAGAGTTTACCCATTCCAAAGCATCAATGTGGACTGTTGTACTCTATTTAGTGCTCTTAAAAGTCTAACTTGCTAGTTCAGCATTCGTGCCACGTTTCATAAGGTAAAGACGCAAATAGACCAAGTTATGTCTCAAATTGAACAAAAACGTGAAAAGCTGCTTTATGGAGATAGTTGAGCATTTTCAAAGCATCAATGTGGACCGTTGTACTCTAGTTAGTGCTCTTAAAAGTCTAACTTGCTAGTTGAGCCTTCGTGCCACGTTTCGTAAGGTAAATATGCGAATAGATCAAGTTATGTTTGCAATTGCACAAAAACGTGAAAAGCTCCTCCATGGAGAGAGTTGAGCAATTCAAAAGCATCAATGTGGACCGTTGTACTCTATTTAGTGCTCTTAAAATTCTAACTTGCTAGTTCAGCCTTCGTGCCACGTTTCATAAGGTAAAGACGTGAATAGACCAAGTTATGTCTCATATTGCACAAAAACATGAAAATCTCCTCTATGGAGATAGTTGAGCAATTCCAAAGCATCAATGTGGACCTATGTACTCTATTTAGTGCTCTTAAAAGTCTAACTTGCTAGTTGAGCCTTCGTGCCACGTTTCATAAGGTAAAGACGCGAATAGACCAAGTTATGTGTCAAATTGCACAAAAACGTGAAAAGCTCCTCTACGGAGGGAGTTGAGCACCTCCAAAGCATCAATGTGGACCATTGTACTCTATTTAGTGCTCTTAAAAGTCTAACTTGCTAGTTGAGCCTTCGTGCCACGTTTCATAAGGTAAAGACGCGAATAGACCAAGTTATGTGTCAAATTGCACAAAAACGTGAAAAGCTCCTCCATGGAGAGAGTTGAGCAATTCCAAAGCATCAATGTGGACCATTGTACTCTATTTAGTGCTCTTACAATTCTAACTTGCTAGTTCAGCCTTCGTGCCACGTTTCTTAAGGTAAAAACACGAATAGACCAAGTTATGTCTCAAATTGCACAAAAACGTGAAAATCTCCTCTACGGAGGGAGTTGAGCACTTCCAAAGCATCAATGTCGACCGTTGTACTCTATTTAGTGCTCTTAAAATTCTAACTTGTTAGTTGAGCCTTCGTGCCACGTTTCATAAGGTAAAGACGCGAATAGACCAAGTTATATGTCAAATTGCACAAAAACGTGAGAAGCTCCTCTATGGAGAGAGTTTACCAATTCCAAAGCATCAATGTGGACCGTTGAACTCTATTTAGTGCTCTTAAATGTCTAACTTGCTAGTTGAGCCATTGTGCCTCGTTTCATGAGGTAAAGACGCGAATAGACCAAGTTATGTCTCAAATTGCTTAAAAACGTGAAAAGCTCCTCTACGGAGAGAGTTGAGCAATTCCAAAGCATCAATGTGGACCGTTGTGTTGAATATATGTTTGAGTGATTACAACGGCATGTTTTGATTGAACTTTGATCTATTAATTGTATTGAGAAACCTAGGTGCATATGCCTACTTGATTAGTTTAGGAATTCAAGACTTATATTAAACTAGTTCAATTGTGCTTATTTGATGATTTGATTATTGAACTAACGTGGACTAATTGCAAGAAACCCTAAAAGGGTTTACATAGCATGTCTTGAGTATGATTTGTGTGTAGGGTGACCAAAACGTAAATTGGTCCTAATGTCATCCTTGACCAACATTAGTGAAGGCTTAATCAGTGTCAAACATGATTAAGAAAGTCAATTTCGTGGTCAACATAAGTCAAGTTTTGCCAAAGATGTCTTGGAGCTTAATTGGGATCAATTGAAGTAAAATTAACTTTCTAGTCAAAGTCAGAATCGAAGGACGTGACGTGGCAGCTGACATGGCATTGTTGACATGGCATTAATGACATGGCATTGATGACATGGCAAAGAAGACAAGTTAACCATAGTTACATCTTAACTAGAAGACTTGGAGCCAAAAAGAGAAGAGAAGGAAAAGTTAATTTGAAAGGAGGAGACAAGAGGTACAACAAGTCTTATGACAAGTTTTTCTCTTCACATGTGTGGGAAGCTTTATTTCAAAACCATTTCTCTTTCCCACCAAGACACTCCACATCCAATGGATCATATTCTCTTTACATCAAAATCACATTTTAATCCAATGGCCAAAGATTCAAGCCTTATTCTTATCTCTCCTACTTTACATCCTATGGCCAAAATTGAATCTTCATTTGATCCAAAGGCCATCATTTATTCCACCTAAGAGACAAACTTTTCTCAAGTCAATTGTTGTATCTTTCAAGATGCCTCTAAAGTCTATATCCATCCAAAAGCCATGATTTACTCCACCTAAAAGACAAACTTTTCTCAAGTCAATTGTTGTATCTTTCAAGATGGCCTCCAAAGTCTATATCCATCCAAAAGCCATTATTTCTTCCTACCAAAAAAGACTTGTTGTAATCATTTTCACACTTCTCTAAGCCTTCTAACGTCTATAATGATCCAAGGGTCCATATCTTTCATATCAATCCAATGGCTCTCATTTCATGAGCTTACACTCCACAATTTCTATAAAAACTAACTCTTTGTCTATGGTGCATATACTTGGCCGAAAATTACACTCTCTCTCTCTAGTGTTCTTCATCTTCTAAGCTTTCATTCTTTCACTCATTCATTCCTTGATTACATACTTGATTTTGAAGAGAGATCATACACACTAGCCAAGTAAAGCTTTATTGTTACTCTTGAGCCTTTCTTACTTGATTCTTATCATTTCCTCAAGAGCCATTTTCTTACTTGAACAATCTGATTTCCAGAACATAAATTGAGCCTAAACACTTCCATATCTAGCTACTAAAGAGCCAACCTTTGAGCCTAAACTTATCTCATACCCGGTTATTCTTAGAGCCATTTTTGAGCTTGTATTTTGTTGATTAAGTTAGTGTGGTGAGCTACAAACCACACGGTGTGTAGAGTTTGGTGTGGTGAGCTATAAACCACACGGTGTGTAAAGTTTGGTGTTTGAGCTACAAAAACACTGGTTGTATGAGTTCCGCTTGACTCGGTTGAACAAGCTATAGTGGAGTGTTTGAAATTCCCAAGTGGGACTTGGGGAGTGGAGTAGGCTTGGGTTAAGCCGAACCACTATAAATCTCTTGCCTCTTTTACTTTCCAGCAATTTCAATTAGCATTGCATTCTCATATCATACATACTTGAAATTGATCATTTAGGTTGCTAGAGTCAAGCTTGTTCAATTAATTGTCAAATCTGATTTTGTGCCCTAATTACATTTGTTTTACAAGTGACATATACATACTTGATCATCTTGCTTGGTTCTTGATCTTAAAGTTATCTATCTTGCTTATATCAATTGTCCTTGACTTGCTTGAGCTTATTTGATTGCTTTGTGCTCAAATCTGCCATTAGGAGACCATACAATCATATTAAGATTTTATATGTGATTTGCTCGAATTGATTGTTCTACTTGATTTATATACATCTACACTAGTACTCAATTTGGTATTTAGCTTCCGCTTAGGGTGAAACAAAAAAAAGGTGACCTAGTCTAAAATTGACTAAGGACACAATTCACCCCCCCTCTTGTGGTGCCATCCGATCCAACAAGTGGTATCGAAGCTTGTGTTCCCTTGCATATAGAAGTAATTTTCTTGTGCATTATTAGTGATTTATATGATGGCATCTACTAGTGGTAGACATGATCATGTGTTAGAGGGTCAATCTAGTGGCAGACCTCCATTCTTTAATGGAGAAGACTATGACCATTGGAAAATGAGAATGAAACTTTATTTCATGTCTCTTGATATTGATTTGTGGTATGTCATAGAGGATGGACCTTATGAGCCTACCATCACCACCAAGATCGGTGATGTCGAAAAAGAGATTTCAAAACCTAGGGATAAATGGGATGATAATGATAAGAAAAAGATTTCTTTGAATGCTAAAGCTATGTCTATTTTATTTAATGCATTGAATTCAATTGAAGCTAAACATATTTCTACATGCATTTCGGCTCAAGATATGTGGACTAGGTTAGAGATGAAGCATGAGGGAACTAATCAAGTAAAGGAGTCTAAGATTAACATGCTCATGCATTCATATGAATTGTTCACTATGTTTCCACATGAGTCTATTACCGATATGGATATTAGACTAACCAAAATTCTGAATTCTCTTGAATCTTTAGGGAAGACATTCTCCAATCAAGAAAAGGTGCAAAAGTACTTGAGAAGTCTTCCGGAAGCATGGGATGCCAAAGTGACTGCCATCCAAGAAGCTAAAGATCTCAAAATTTTGAAGTTGGATGAGCTTGTAGGATCACTTCTGGTATATGAGACAAACTTGAAGGCAAGAGAAGCTCAAAAAGAGGACACCAAAAAGAAGAGCATTGCTTTTGCCTCCAAAGGTGATAGTGGAGATGATTTGAGTGATGAGGAAGTAGCCTTAATGACAAGGAGGTTCAAGAGATACTTGATAAACAAGAAGAAACAAGGTGGTAGACCTTTTGGCCACTCAAAGAGGGACAACTTCAAATCTGGTCGTGGGGATCAAAGCGACTCCAAAGGGAACCATGAGGAGCAAGACAAAGATTTGAGGTGCTTTGAGTGTGGCAAGAAGGGGCACATGAAGTATGAGTGTCCAAAGAAGAAAGATAAGAGCAAGGAGCAATCCAAGAGAGCCTTCAAAGCTACTTGGAGTGATTCGGACTCCGAAAGCTCTTCAAGTGAGGATGAGTTTGCTAGATTTTGCTTGATGGCCAAAGGAAACTCATCCGATCCGGATGAGGAGGTAAATTCTTTTGATAATGATGATGATGATGTGTCTATTGATGATTTGCTTTCCTTACTTAATGACATGAATGATAAGAATAGGAAAATGCATAAGGAAAAGAAACAATTGAAAAATGAGATTGATTGTTTAAATGCTAAGGTAGAAGAGCATGAAAAGACCATTGATGATCTCAATGCTAAATGTGATGAAAAGTGCGATATGCTTGCTGCCATGTGTGCTAATAACATGTCTAAGTGTGATCATGAACCTTTGATTGAAGATTTGCAATTTAAACTTAGTACCTTGCAAGAAGAGTATGATGATTTGAAATTGATTGCTATTGTGCCTAATGAGAACCAAGAGTCACACGATGACTCTATTGTTCAAAATGAATTAGACGCTTTGAAATTGAGATATGAGGATCTAGAGAAATCTTTCTCGAAGTTTAGTGTGGATCATAAGGTCAAGACGCGAATAGACCAAGTTATGTGTCAAATTGCACAAAAACGTGAGAAGCTCCTCTATGGAGAGAGTTTACCAATTCCAAAGCATCAATGTGGACCGTTGCACTCTATTTAGTGCTCTTCAAAGTCTAACTTGCTAGTTGAGCATTCGTGCCACGTTTCATAAGGTAAAGACGCAAATAGACCAACTTTTGTCTCAAATTGCACAAAAACGTGAAAAGCTCCTCTACGGAGGGAGTTGAGCACTTCCAAAGCATCAATGTCGACCGTTGTACTCTATTTAGTGCTCTTAAAAGTCTAACTTGCTAGTTGAGCCTTCGTGCCACGTTTCATAAGGTAAAGACGCGAATAGACCAAGTTATGTGTCAAATTGCACAAAAACGTGAAAAGCTCCTCTATGGAGAGAGTTTACCCATTCCAAAGCATCAATGTGGACTGTTGTACTCTATTTAGTGCTCTTAAAAGTCTAACTTGCTAGTTGAGCATTCGTGCCACGTTTCATAAGGTAAAGACGCAAATAGACCAAGTTATGTCTCAAATTGAACAAAAACGTGAAAAGCTGCTTTATGGAGATAGTTGAGCATTTCCAAAGCATCAATGTGGACCGTTGTACTCTACTTAGTGCTCTTAAAAGTCTAACTTGCTAGTTGAGCCTTCGTGCCACGTTTCGTAAGGTAAATATGCGAATAGATCAAGTTATGTTTGCAATTGCACAAAAACGTGAAAAGCTCCTCCATGGAGAGAGTTTACCAATTCCAAAGCATCAATGTGGACCGTTGCACTCTATTTAGTGCTCTTCAAAGTCTAACTTGCTAGTTGAGCATTCGTGCCACGTTTCATAAGGTAAAGACGCAAATAGATCAACTTATGTCTCAAATTGCACAAAAACGTGAAAAGCTCCTCTACGGAGGGAGTTGAGCACTTCCAAAGCATCAATGTCGACCGTTGTACTCAATTTAGTGCTCTTAAAAGTCTAACTTGCTAGTTGAGCCTTCGTGCCACGTTTCATAAGGTAAAGACGCGAATAGACCAAGTTATGTGTCAAATTGCACAAAAACGTGAAAAGCTCCTCTATGGAGAGAGTTTACCCATTCCAAAGCATCAATGTGGACTGTTGTACTCTATTTAGTGCTCTTAAAAGTCTAACTTGCTAGTTGAGCATTCGTGCCACGTTTCATAAGGTAAAGACGTAAATAGACCAAGTTATGTCTCAAATTGAACAAAAACGTGAAAAGCTGCTTTATGGAGATAGTTGAGCATTTCCAAAGCATCAATGTGGACCGTTGTACTCTACTTAGTGCTCTTAAAAGTCTAACTTGCTAATTGAGCCTTCGTGCCAGGTTTCGTAAGGTAAATATGCGAATAGATCAGGTTATGTTTGCAATTGCACAAAAACGTGAAAAGCTCCTCCATGGAGAGAGTTGAGCAATTCCAAAGCATCAATGTGGACCGTTGTACTCTATTTAGTGCTCTTAAAATTCTAACTTGCTAGTTCAGCCTTCGTGCCACGTTTCATAAGGTAAAGACGTGAATAGACCAAGTGATGTCTCATATTGCACAAAAACATGAAAAGCTCCTCTATGGAGATAGTTGAGCAATTCCAAAGCATCAATGTGGACCGTTGTACTCTATTTAGTGCTCTTAAAAGTCTAACTTGCTAGTTGAGCCTTCGTGCCACGTTTCATAAGGTAAAGACGCGAATAGACCAAGTTATGTGTCAAATTGCACAAAAACGTAAAAAGCTCCTCTACGGAGGGAGTTGAGCACCTCCGAAGCATCAATGTGGACCATTGTACTCTATTTAGTGCTCTTAAAAGTCTAACTTGCTAGTTGAGCCTTCGTGCCACGTTTCATAAGGTAAAGACGCGAATAGACCAAGTTATGTGTCAAATTGCACAAAAACATGAAAAGCTCCTCTATGGAGAGAGTTTACCCATTCCAAAGCATCAATGTGGACTGTTGTACTCTATTTAGTGCTCTTAAAAGTCTAACTTGCAAGTTGAGCATTCGTGCCACGTTTCATAAGGTAAAGACGCAAATAGACCAAGTTATGTCTCAAATTGAACAAAAACGTGAAAAGCTGCTTTATGGAGATAGTTGAGCATTTCCAAAGCATCAATGTGGACCGTTGTACTCTAGTTAGTGCTCTTAAAAGTCTAACTTGCTAGATGAGCCTTCGTGCCACGTTTCGTAAGGTAAATATGCGAATAGATCAAGTTATGTTTGCAATTGCACAAAAACGTGAAAAGCTCCTCCATGGAGAGAGTTGAGCAATTCCAAAGCATCAATGTGGACCGTTGTACTCTATTTAGTGCTCTTAAAATTCTAACTTGCTAGTTCAGCCTTCGTGCCACGTTTCATAAGGTAAAGACGTGAATAGACCAAGTTATGTCTCATATTGCACAAAAACATGAAAATCTCCTCTATGGAGATAGTTGAGCAATTCCAAAGCATCAATGTGGACCTATGTACTCTATTTAGTGCTCTTAAAAGTCTAACTTTCTAGTTGAGCCTTCGTGCCACGTTTCATAAGGTAAAGACGCGAATAGACCAAGTTATGTGTCAAATTGCACAAAAACGTGAAAAGCTCCTCTACGGAGGGAGTTGAGCACCTCCAAAGCATCAATGTGGACCATTGTACTCTATTTAGTGCTCTTAAAAGTCTAACTTGCTAGTTGAGCCTTCGTGCCACGTTTCATAAGGTAAAGACGCGAATAGACCAAGTTATGTGTCAAATTGCACAAAAACGTGAAAAGCTCCTCCATGGAGAGAGTTGAGCAATTCCAAAGCATCAATGTGGACCATTGTACTCTATTTAGTGCTCTTACAATTCTAACTTGCTAGTTCAGCCTTCGTGCCACGTTTCTTAAGGTAAAAACACGAATAGACCAAGTTATGTCTCAAATTGCACAAAAACGTGAAAATCTCCTCTACGGAGGGAGTTGAGCACTTCCAAAGCATCAATGTCGACCGTTGTACTCTATTTAGTGCTCTTAAAAGTCTAACTTGTTAGTTGAGCCTTCGTGCCGCGTTTCATAAGGTAAAGACGCGAATAGACCAAGTTATATGTCAAATTGCACAAAAACGTGAAAAGCTCCTCTATGGAGAGAGTTGAGCAATTCCAAAGCATCAAAGTAGACCGTTGAACTCTATTTAGTGCTCTTAAATGTCTAACTTGCTAGTTGAGCCATTGTGCCTCGTTTCATGAGGTAAAGACGCGAATAGACCAAGTTATGTCTCAAATTGCTTAAAAACGTGAAAAGATCCTCTACGGAGAGAGTTGAGCAATTCCAAAGCATCAATGTGGACCGTTGTACTCTATTTAGTGCTCTTCAAATTATAACTTGCTAGTTGAGCCTTCGTGCCACGTTTCATAAGGTAAAGATGTGAATAGACCAGGTTATGTGTCAAATTGCACAAAAACGTGAAAAGCTCCTCTATGGAGAGAGTTTACCAATTCCAAAGCATCAATGTGGACCGTTGCACTCTATTTAGTTCTCTTAAAAGTCTAACTTGCTAGTTGAGCATTCGTGCCACGTTTCATAAGGTAAAGACGCAAATAGACCAAGTTATGTTTCAAATTGCTCAAAAACGTGAAAAGCTCCTCTATGGAGATAGTTGAGCATTTCCAAAGCATCAATGTCGACCGTTCTACTCTACTGAGTGCTCTTAAAAGTCTAACTTGCTAGTTGAGCCTTCGTGCCACGTTTCGTAAGGTAAATATGCGAATAGATCAAGTTATGTTTGCAATTACACAAAACATGAAAAGCTCCTCCATGGATAGAGTTGAGCAATTCCAAAGCATCAATGTGGACCGTAGTACTCTATTTAGTGCTCTTAAAATTCTAACTTGCTAGTTCAGCCTTCGTGCCACGTTTCATAAGGTAAAGAGGTGAATAGATCAAGTCATGTCTCAAATTGCACAAAAACATGAAAAGCTCCTCTATGGAGAGAGTTGAGCAATTCCAAAGCATCAATGTGGACCGTTGTATCTATTTAGTGTTCTTAAAAGTCTAACTTGCTAGTTGAGCCTTCGTGCCACGTTTCATAAGGTCAAGACGCGAATAGACCAAGTTATGTGTCAAATTGCACAAAAACGTGAGAAGCTCCTATATGGAGAGAGTTTACCAATTCCAAAGCATCAATGTGGACCGTTGCACTCTATTTAGTGCTCTTCAAAGTCTAACTTGCTAGTTGAGCATTCGTGCCACGTTTCATAAGGTAAAGACGCAAATAGACCAACTTATGTCTCAAATTGCACAAAAACGTGAAAAGCTCCTCTACGGAGGGAGTTGAGCACTTCCAAAGCATCAATGTCGACCGTTGTACTCTATTTAGTGCTCTTAATAGTCTAACTTGCTAGTTGAGCCTTCGTGCCACGTTTCATAAGGTAAAGACGCGAATAGACCAAGTTATTTGTCAAATTGCACAAAAATGTGAAAAGCTCCTCTATGGAGAGAGTTTACCCATTCCAAAGCATCAATGTGGACTGTTGTACTCTATTTAGTGCTCTTAAAAGTCTAACTTGCTAGTTGAGCATTCGTGCCACGTTTCATAAGGTAAAGACGCAAATAGACCAAGTTATGTCTCAAATTGAACAAAAACGTGAAAAGCTGCTTTATGGAGATAGTTGAGCATTTCCAAAGCATCAATGTGGACCGTTGTACTCTACTTAGTGCTCTTAAAAGTCTAACTTGCTAGTTGAGCCTTCGTGCCACGTTTCGTAAGGTAAATATGCGAATAGATCAAGTTATGTTTGCAATTGCACAAAAACGTGAAAAGCTCCTCCATGGAGAGAGTTGAGCAATTCCAAAGCATCAATGTGGACCGTAGTACTCTATTTAGTGCTCTTAAAATTCTAACTTGCTAGTTCAGCCTTCGTGCCACGTTTCATAAGGTAAAGACGTGAATAGACCAAGTTATGTCTCAAATTGCACAAAAACATGAAAAGCTCCTCTATGGAGAGAGTTGAGCAATTCCAAAGCATCAATGTGGACAGTTGTATCTATTTAGTGTTCTTAAAAGTCTAATTTGCTAGTTGAGCCTTCGTGCCACGTTTCATAAGGTAAAGACGCGAATAGACCAAGTTATGTGTCAAATTGCACAAAAACGTGAGAAGCTCCTCTATGGAGAGAGTTTACCAATTCCAAAGCATCAATGTGGACCGTTGCACTCTATTTAGTGCTCTTCAAAGTCTAACTTGCTAGTTGAGCATTCGTGCCACGTTTCATAAGGTAAAGACGCAAATAGACCAACTTATGTCTCAAATTGCACAAAAACGTGAAAAGCTCCTCTACGGAGGGAGTTGAGCACTTCCAAAGCATCAATGTGGACCATTGTACTCTATTTAGTGCTCTTAAAAGTCTAACTTGCTAGTTGAGCCTTCATGCCACGTTTCATAAGGTAAAGACGCGAATAGACCAAGTTATGTGTCAAATTGCACAAAAACGTGAAAAGCTCCTCTATGGAGAGAGTTTACCCATTCCAAAGCATCAATGTGGACTGTTGTACTCTATTTAGTGCTCTTAAAAGTCTAACTTGCTAGTTGAGCATTCGTGCCACGTTTCATAAGGTAAAGACGCGAATAGACCAAGTTATGTGTCAAATTGCACAAAAACGTGAGAAGCTCCTCTATGGAGAGAGTTTACCAATTCCAAAGCATCAATGTGGACCGTTGCACTCTATTTAGTGCTCTTCAAAGTCTAACTTGCTAGTTGAGCATTCGTGCCACGTTTCATAAAGTAAAGACGCGAATAGACCAAGTTATGTGTCAAATTGCACAAAAACGTGAAAAGCTCCACTATGGAGAGAGTTTACCCATTCCAAAGCATCAATGTGGACTGTTGTACTCTATTTAGTGCTCTTAAAAGGCTAACTTGCTAGTTGAGCCTTCGTGCCACGTTTCATAAGGTAAAGACGCGAATAGACCAAGTTATGTGTCAAATTGCACAAAAACATGAAAAGCTCCTCTATGGAGAGAGTTTACCCATTCCAAAGCATCAATGTGGACTGTTGTACTCTATTTAGTGCTCTTAAAAGTCTAACTTGCTAGTTGAGCATTCGTGCCATGTTTCATAAGGTAAAGACGCAAATAGACCAAGTTATGTCTCAAATTGAACAAAAATGTGAAAAGCTGCTTTATGGAGATAGTTGAGCATTTCCAAAGCATCAATGTGGACCGTTGTACTCTACTTAGTGCTCTTAAAAGTCTAACTTGCTAGTTGAGCCTTCGTGCCAGGTTTCGTAAGGTAAATATGCGAATAGATCAAGTTATGTTTGCAATTGCACAAAAACGTGAAAAGCTCCTCCATGGAGAGAGTTGAGCAATTCCAAAGCATCAATGTGGACCGTTGCACTCTATTTAGTGCTCTTCAAAGTCTAACTTGCTAGTTGAGCATTCGTGCCACGTTTCATAAGGTAAAGACGCAAATAGACCAACTTATGTCTCAAATTGCACAAAAACGTGAAAAGCTCCTCTACGGAGGGAGTTGAGCACTTCCAAAGCATCAATGTGGACCGTTGTACTCTATTTAGTGCTCTTAAAAGTCTAACTTGCTAGTTGAGCCTTCATGCCACGTTTCATAAGGTAAAGACGCGAATAGACCAAGTTATGTGTCAAATTGCACAAAAACGTGAAAAGCTCCTCTATGGAGAGAGTTTACCCATTCCAAAGCATCAATGTGGACTGTTGTACTCTATTTAGTGCTCTTAAAAGTCTAACTTGCTAGTTGAGCATTCGTGCCACGTTTCATAAGGTAAAGACGCGAATAGACCAAGTTATGTGTCAAATTGCACAAAAACGTGAGAAGCTCCTCTATGGAGAGAGTTTACCAATTCCAAAGCATCAATGTGGACCGTTGCACTCTATTTAGTGCTCTTCAAAGTCTAACTTGCTAGTTGAGCATTCGTGCCACGTTTCATAAGGTAAAGACGCGAATAGACCAAGTTATGTGTCAAATTGCACAAAAACGTGAAAAGCTCCTCTATGGAGAGAGTTTACCCATTCCAAAGCATCAATGTGGACTGTTGTACTCTATTTAGTGCTCTTAAAAGGCTAACTTGCTAGTTGAGCCTTCGTGCCACGTTTCATAAGTTAAAGACGCGAATAGACCAAGGTATGTGTCAAATTGCACAAAAACGTGAGAAGCTCCTCTATGGAGAGAGTTTACCAATTCCAAAGCATCAATGTGGACCGTTGCACTCTATTTAGTGCTCTTCAAAGTCTAACTTGCTAGTTGAGCATTCGTGCCACGTTTCATAAGGTAAAGACGCGAATAGACCAACTTATGTCTCAAATTGCACAAAAACGTGAAAAGCTCCTCTACGGAGGGAGTTGAGCACTTCCAAAGCATCAATGTGGACCGTTGTACTCTATTTAGTGCTCTTAAAAGTCTAACTTGCTAGTTGAGCCTTCATGCCACGTTTCATAAGGTAAAGACGCGAATAGACCAAGTTATGTGTCAAATTGCACAAAAACATGAAAAGCTCCTCTATGGAGAGAGTTTACCCATTCCAAAGCATCAATGTGGACTGTTGTACTCTATTTAGTGCTCTTAAAAGTCTAACTTGCTAGTTGAGCATTCGTGCCACGTTTCATAAGGTAAAGACGCAAATAGACCAAGTTATGTCTGAAATTGAACAAAAACGTGAAAAGCTGCTTTATGGAGATAGTTGAGCATTTCCAAAGCATCAATGTGGACCGTTGTACTCTACTTAGTGCTCTTAAAAGTCTAACTTGCTAGTTGAGCCTTCGTGCTAGGTTTCGTAAGGTAAATATGCGAATAGATCAAGTTATGTTTGCAATTGCACAAAAACGTGAAAAGCTCCTCCATGGAGAGAGTTGAGCAATTCCAAAGCATCAATGTGGACCGTTGTACTCTATTTAGTGCTCTTAAAATTCTAACTTGCTAGTTCAGCCTTCGTGCCACGTTTCATAAGGTAAAGACGTGAATAGACCAAGTTATGTCTCATATTGCACAAAAACATGAAAAGCTCCTCTATGGAGATAGTTGAGCAATTCCAAAGCATCAATGTGGACCGTTGTACTCTATTTAGTGCTCTTAAAAGTCTAACTTGCAAGTTGAGCCTTCGTGCCACGTTTCATAAGGTAAAGACGCGAATAGACCAAGTTATGTGTCAAATTGCACAAAAACGTGAAAAGCTCCTCTACGGAGGGAGTTGAGCACCTCCAAAGCATCAATGTGGACCATTGTACTCTATTTAGTGCTCTTAAAAGTCTAACTTGCTAGTTGAGCCTTCGTGCCACGTTTCATAAGGTAAAGACGCGAATAGACCAAGTTATGTGTCAAATTGCACAAAAACGTGAAAAGCTCCTCCATGGAGAGAGTTGAGCAATTCCAAAGCATCAATGTGGACCATTGTACTCTATTTAGTGCTCTTACAATTCTAACTTGCTAGTTCAGCCTTCGTGCCACGTTTCTTAAGGTAAAAACACGAATAGACCAAGTTATGTCTCAAATTGCACAAAAACGTGAAAATCTCCTCTACGGAGGGAGTTGAGCACTTCCAAAGCATCAATGTCGACCGTTGTACTCTATTTAGTGCTCTTAAAAGTCTAACTTGTTAGTTGAGCCTTCGTGCCACGTTTCATAAGGTAAAGACGCGAATAGACCAAGTTATATGTCAAATTGCACAAAAACGTGAAAAGCTCCTCTATGGAGAGAGTTGAGCAATTCCAAAGCATCAAAGTAGACCGTTGAACTCTATTTAGTGCTCTTAAATGTCTAACTTGCTAGTTGAGCCATTGTGCCTCGTTTCATGAGGTAAAGACGCGAATAGACCAAGTTATGTCTCAAATTGCTTAAAAACGTGAAAAGCTCCTCTACGGAGAGAGTTGAGCAATTCCAAAGCATCAATGTGGACCGTTGTACTCTATTTAGTGCTCTTCAAATTATAACTTGCTAGTTGAGCCTTCGTGCCACGTTTCATAAGGTAAAGATGCGAATAGACCAGGTTATGTGTCAAATTGCACAAAAACGTGAAAAGCTCCTCTATGGAGAGAGTTTACCAATTCCAAAGCATCAATGTGGACCGTTGCACTCTATTTAGTTCTCTTAAAAGTCTAACTTGCTAGTTGAGCATTCGTGCCCCGTTTCATAAGGTAAAGACGCAAATAGACCAAGTTATGTTTCAAATTGCTCAAAAACGTGAAAAGCTCCTCTATGGAGATAGTTGAGCATTTCCAAAGCATCAATGTCGACCGTTCTACTCTACTTAGTGCTCTTAAAAGTCTAACTTGCTAGTTGAGCCTTCGTGCCACGTTTCGTAAGATAAATATGCGAATAGATCAAGTTATGTTTGCAATTGCACAAAACATGAAAAGCTCCTCCATGGAGAGAGTTGAGCAATTCCAAAGCATCAATGTGGACCGTAGTACTCTATTTAGTGCTCTTAAAATTCTAACTTGCTAGTTCAGCCTTCGTGCCACGTTTCATAAGGTAAAGAGGTGAATAGACCAAGTCATGTCTCAAATTGCACAAAAACATGAAAAGCTCCTCTATGGAGAGAGTTGAGCAATTCCAAAGCATCAATGTGGACCGTTGTATCTATTTAGTGTTCTTAAAAGTCTAACTTGCTAGTTGAGCCTTCGTGCCACGTTTCATAAGGTCAAGACGCGAATAGACCAAGTTATGTGTCAAATTGCACAAAAACGTGAGAAGCTCATCTATGGAGAGAGTTTACCAATTCCAAAGCATCAATGTGGACCGTTGCACTCTATTTAGTGCTCTTGAAAGTCTAACTTGCTAGTTGAGCATTCGTGCCACGTTTCATAAGGTAAAGACGCAAATAGACCAACTTATGTCTCAAATTGCACAAAAACGTGAGAAGCTCCTCTATGGAGAGAGTTTACCAATTCCAAAGCATCAATGTGGACCGTTGCACTCTATTTAGTGCTCTTCAAAGTCTAACTTGCTAGTTGAGCATTCGTGCCACGTTTCATAAAGTAAAGACGCGAATAGACCAAGTTATGTGTCAAATTGCACAAAAACGTGAAAAGCTCCACTATGGAGAGAGTTTACCCATTCCAAAGCATCAATGTGGACTGTTGTACTCTATTTAGTGCTCTTAAAAGGCTAACTTGCTAGTTGAGCCTTCGTGCCACGTTTCATAAGGTAAAGACGCGAATAGACCAAGTTATGTGTCAAATTGCACAAAAACATGAAAAGCTCCTCTATGGAGAGAGTTTACCCATTCCAAAGCATCAATGTGGACTGTTGTACTCTATTTAGTGCTCTTAAAAGTCTAACTTGCTAGTTGAGCCTTCGTGCCACGTTTCATAAGGTAAAGACGCGAATAGACCAAGTTATGTGTCAAATTGCACAAAAACGTGAAAAGCTCCTCCATGGAGAGAGTTGAGCAATTCCAAAGCATCAATGTGGACTGTTGTACTCTATTTAGTGCTCTTAAAAGGCTAACTTGCTAGTTGAGCCTTCGTGCCACGTTTCATAAGGTAAAGACGCGAATAGACCAAGTTATGTGTCAAATTGCTTAAAAACGTGAAAAGCTCCTCTACGGAGAGAGTTGAGCACTTCCAAAGCATCAATGTGGACCGTTGTACTATATTTAGTGCTCTTAAAAGTCTAACTTGCTAGTTGAGCCTTCGTGCCACGTTTCATAAGGTAAAGACGCGAATAGACCAAGTTATGTGTCAAATTGCACAAAAACGTGAAAAGCTCCTCCATGGAGAGAGTTGAGCAATTCCAAAGCATCAATGTGGACCATTGTACTCTATTTAGTGCTCTTACAATTCTAACTTGCTAGTTCAGCCTTCGTGCCACGTTTCTTAAGGTAAAAACACGAATAGACCAAGTTATGTCTCAAATTGCACAAAAACGTGAAAATCTCCTCTACGGAGGGAGTTGAGCACTTCCAAAGCATCAATGTCGACCGTTGTACTCTATTTAGTGCTCTTAAAAGTCTAACTTGTTAGTTGAGCCTTCGTGCCACGTTTCATAAGGTAAAGACGCGAATAGACCAAGTTATATGTCAAATTGCACAAAAACGTGAAAAGCTCCTCTATGGAGAGAGTTGAGCAATTCCAAAGCATCAAAGTAGACCGTTGAACTCTATTTAGTGCTCTTAAATGTCTAACTTGCTAGTTGAGCCATTGTGCCTCGTTTCATGAGGTAAAGACGCGAATAGACCAAGTTATGTCTCAAATTGCTTAAAAACGTGAAAAGCTCCTCTACGGAGAGAGTTGAGCAATTCCAAAGCATCAATGTGGACCGTTGTACTCTATTTAGTGCTCTTCAAATTATAACTTGCTAGTTGAGCCTTCGTGCCACGTTTCATAAGGTAAAGATGCGAATAGACCAGGTTATGTGTCAAATTGCACAAAAACGTGAAAAGCTCCTCTATGGAGAGAGTTTACCAATTCCAAAGCATCAATGTGGACCGTTGCACTCTATTTAGTTCTCTTAAAAGTCTAACTTGCTAGTTGAGCATTCGTGCCCCGTTTCATAAGGTAAAGACGCAAATAGACCAAGTTATGTTTCAAATTGCTCAAAAACGTGAAAAGCTCCTCTATGGAGATAGTTGAGCATTTCCAAAGCATCAATGTCGACCGTTCTACTCTACTTAGTGCTCTTAAAAGTCTAACTTGCTAGTTGAGCCTTCGTGCCACGTTTCGTAAGATAAATATGCGAATAGATCAAGTTATGTTTGCAAATTGCACAAAACATGAAAAGCTCCTCCATGGAGAGAGTTGAGCAATTCCAAAGCATCAATGTGGACCGTAGTACTCTATTTAGTGCTCTTAAAATTCTAACTTGCTAGTTCAGCCTTCGTGCCACGTTTCATAAGGTAAAGAGGTGAATAGACCAAGTCATGTCTCAAATTGCACAAAAACATGAAAAGCTCCTCTATGGAGAGAGTTGAGCAATTCCAAAGCATCAATGTGGACCGTTGTACTCTATTTAGTGTTCTTAAAAGTCTAACTTGCTAGTTGAGCCTTCGTGCCACGTTTCATAAGGTCAAGACGCGAATAGACCAAGTTATGTGTCAAATTGCACAAAAACGTGAGAAGCTCATCTATGGAGAGAGTTTACCAATTCCAAAGCATCAATGTGGACCGTTGCACTCTATTTAGTGCTCTTGAAAGTCTAACTTGCTAGTTGAGCATTCGTGCCACGTTTCATAAGGTAAAGACGCAAATAGACCAACTTATGTCTCAAATTGCACAAAAACGTGAGAAGCTCCTCTATGGAGAGAGTTTACCAATTCCAAAGCATCAATGTGGACCGTTGCACTCTATTTAGTGCTCTTCAAAGTCTAACTTGCTAGTTGAGCATTCGTGCCACGTTTCATAAAGGTAAAGACGCGAATAGACCAAGTTATGTGTCAAATTGCACAAAAACGTGAAAAGCTCCACTATGGAGAGAGTTTACCCATTCCAAAGCATCAATGTGGACTGTTGTACTCTATTTAGTGCTCTTAAAAGGCTAACTTGCTAGTTGAGCCTTCGTGCCACGTTTCATAAGGTAAAGACGCGAATAGACCAAGTTATGTGTCAAATTGCACAAAAACATGAAAAGCTCCTCTATGGAGAGAGTTTACCCATTCCAAAGCATCAATGTGGACTGTTGTACTCTATTTAGTGCTCTTAAAAGTCTAACTTGCTAGTTGAGCATTCGTGCCATGTTTCATAAGGTAAAGACGCAAATAGACCAAGTTATGTCTCAAATTGAACAAAAACGTGAAAAGCTGCTTTATGGAGATAGTTGAGCATTTCCAAAGCATCAATGTGGACCGTTGTACTCTACTTAGTGCTCTTAAAAGTCTAACTTGCTAGTTGAGCCTTCGTGCCAGGTTTCGTAAGGTAAATATGCGAATAGATCAAGTTATGTTTGCAATTGCACAAAAACGTGAAAAGCTCCTCCATGGAGAGAGTTGAGCAATTCCAAAGCATCAATGTGGACCGTTGCACTCTATTTAGTGCTCTTCAAAGTCTAACTTGCTAGTTGAGCATTCGTGCCACGTTTCATAAGGTAAAGACGCAAATAGACCAACTTATGTCTCAAATTGCACAAAAACGTGAAAAGCTCCTCTACTGGAGGGAGTTGAGCACTTCCAAAGCATCAATGTGGACCGTTGTACTCTATTTAGTGCTCTTAAAAGTCTAACTTGCTAGTTGAGCCTTCATGCCACGTTTCATAAGGTAAAGACGCGAATAGACCAAGTTATGTGTCAAATTGCACAAAAACGTGAAAAGCTCCTCTATGGAGAGAGTTTACCCATTCCAAAGCATCAATGTGGACTGTTGTACTCTATTTAGTGCTCTTAAAAGTCTAACTTGCTAGTTGAGCATTCGTGCCACGTTTCATAAGGTAAAGACGCGAATAGACCAAGTTATGTGTCAAATTGCACAAAAACGTGAGAAGCTCCTCTATGGAGAGAGTTTACCAATTCCAAAGCATCAATGTGGACCGTTGCACTCTATTTAGTGCTCTTCAAAGTCTAACTTGCTAGTTGAGCATTCGTGCCACGTTTCATAAGGTAAAGACGCGAATAGACCAAGTTATGTGTCAAATTGCACAAAAACGTGAAAAGCTCCTCTATGGAGAGAGTTTACCCATTCCAAAGCATCAATGTGGACTGTTGTACTCTATTTAGTGCTCTTAAAAGGCTAACTTGCTAGTTGAGCCTTCGTGCCACGTTTCATAAGTTAAAGACGCGAATAGACCAAGGTATGTGTCAAATTGCACAAAAACGTGAGAAGCTCCTCTATGGAGAGAGTTTACCAATTCCAAAGCATCAATGTGGACCGTTGCACTCTATTTAGTGCTCTTCAAAGTCTAACTTGCTAGTTGAGCATTCGTGCCACGTTTCATAAGGTAAAGACGCGAATAGACCAACTTATGTCTCAAATTGCACAAAAACGTGAAAAGCTCCTCTACGGAGGGAGTTGAGCACTTCCAAAGCATCAATGTGGACCGTTGTACTCTATTTAGTGCTCTTAAAAGTCTAACTTGCTAGTTGAGCCTTCATGCCACGTTTCATAATGTAAAGACGCGAATAGACCAAGTTATGTGTCAAATTGCACAAAAACATGAAAAGCTCCTCTATGGAGAGAGTTTACCCATTCCAAAGCATCAATGTGGACTGTTGTACTCTATTTAGTGCTCTTAAAAGTCTAACTTGCTAGTTGAGCATTCGTGCCACGTTTCATAAGGTAAAGACGCAAATAGACCAAGTTATGTCTGAAATTGAACAAAAACGTGAAAAGCTGCTTTATGGAGATAGTTGAGCATTTCCAAAGCATCAATGTGGACCGTTGTACTCTACTTAGTGCTCTTAAAAGTCTAACTTGCTAGTTGAGCCTTCGTGCTAGGTTTCGTAAGGTAAATATGCGAATAGATCAAGTTATGTTTGCAATTGCACAAAAACGTGAAAAGCTCCTCCATGGAGAGAGTTGAGCAATTCCAAAGCATCAATGTGGACCGTTGTACTCTATTTAGTGCTCTTAAAATTCTAACTTGCTAGTTCAGCCTTCGTGCCACGTTTCATAAGGTAAAGACGTGAATAGACCAAGTTATGTCTCATATTGCACAAAAACATGAAAAGCTCCTCTATGGAGATAGTTGAGCAATTCCAAAGCATCAATGTGGACCGTTGTACTCTATTTAGTGCTCTTAAAAGTCTAACTTGCTAGTTGAGCCTTCGTGCCACGTTTCATAAGGTAAAGACGCGAATAGACCAAGTTATGTGTCAAATTGCACAAAAACGTGAAAAGCTCCTCTACGGAGGGAGTTGAGCACCTCCAAAGCATCAATGTGGACCATTGTACTCTATTTAGTGCTCTTAAAAGTCTAACTTGCTAGTTGAGCCTTCGTGCCACGTTTCATAAGGTAAAGACGCGAATAGACCAAGTTATGTGTCAAATTGCACAAAAACGTGAAAAGCTCCTCCATGGAGAGAGTTGAGCAATTCCAAAGCATCAATGTGGACCATTGTACTCTATTTAGTGCTCTTACAATTCTAACTTGCTAGTTCAGCCTTCGTGCCACGTTTCTTAAGGTAAAAACACGAATAGACCAAGTTATGTCTCAAATTGCACAAAAACGTGAAAATCTCCTCTACGGAGGGAGTTGAGCACTTCCAAAGCATCAATGTCGACCGTTGTACTCTATTTAGTGCTCTTAAAAGTCTAACTTGTTAGTTGAGCCTTCGTGCCACGTTTCATAAGGTAAAGACGCGAATAGACCAAGTTATATGTCAAATTGCACAAAAACGTGAAAAGCTCCTCTATGGAGAGAGTTGAGCAATTCCAAAGCATCAAAGTAGACCGTTGAACTCTATTTAGTGCTCTTAAATGTCTAACTTGCTAGTTGAGCCATTGTGCCTCGTTTCATGAGGTAAAGACGCGAATAGACCAAGTTATGTCTCAAATTGCTTAAAAACGTGAAAAGCTCCTCTACGGAGAGAGTTGAGCAATTCCAAAGCATCAATGTGGACCGTTGTACTCTATTTAGTGCTCTTCAAATTATAACTTGCTAGTTGAGCCTTCGTGCCACGTTTCATAAGGTAAAGATGCGAATAGACCAGGTTATGTGTCAAATTGCACAAAAACGTGAAAAGCTCCTCTATGGAGAGAGTTTACCAATTCCAAAGCATCAATGTGGACCGTTGCACTCTATTTAGTTCTCTTAAAAGTCTAACTTGCTAGTTGAGCATTCGTGCCCCGTTTCATAAGGTAAAGACGCAAATAGACCAAGTTATGTTTCAAATTGCTCAAAAACGTGAAAAGCTCCTCTATGGAGATAGTTGAGCATTTCCAAAGCATCAATGTCGACCGTTCTACTCTACTTAGTGCTCTTAAAAGTCTAACTTGCTAGTTGAGCCTTCGTGCCACGTTTCGTAAGATAAATATGCGAATAGATCAAGTTATGTTTGCAATTGCACAAAACATGAAAAGCTCCTCCATGGAGAGAGTTGAGCAATTCCAAAGCATCAATGTGGACCGTAGTACTCTATTTAGTGCTCTTAAAATTCTAACTTGCTAGTTCAGCCTTCGTGCCACGTTTCATAAGGTAAAGAGGTGAATAGACCAAGTCATGTCTCAAATTGCACAAAAACATGAAAAGCTCCTCTATGGAGAGAGTTGAGCAATTCCAAAGCATCAATGTGGACCGTTGTATCTATTTAGTGTTCTTAAAAGTCTAACTTGCTAGTTGAGCCTTCGTGCCACGTTTCATAAGGTCAAGACGCGAATAGACCAAGTTATGTGTCAAATTGCACAAAAACGTGAGAAGCTCATCTATGGAGAGAGTTTACCAATTCCAAAGCATCAATGTGGACCGTTGCACTCTATTTAGTGCTCTTGAAAGTCTAACTTGCTAGTTGAGCATTCGTGCCACGTTTCATAAGGTAAAGACGCAAATAGACCAACTTATGTCTCAAATTGCACAAAAACGTGAGAAGCTCCTCTATGGAGAGAGTTTACCAATTCCAAAGCATCAATGTGGACCGTTGCACTCTATTTAGTGCTCTTCAAAGTCTAACTTGCTAGTTGAGCATTCGTGCCACGTTTCATAAGGTAAAGACGCGAATAGACCAAGTTATGTGTCAAATTGCACAAAAACGTGAAAAGCTCCTCTATGGAGAGAGTTTACCCATTCCAAAGCATCAATGTGGACTGTTGTACTCTATTTAGTGCTCTTAAAAGTCTAATTTGCTAGTTGAGCCTTCGTGCCACGTTTCATAAGTTAAAGACGCGAATAGACCAAGTTATGTGTCAAATTGCACAAAAACGTGAGAAGCTCCTCTATGGAGAGAGTTTACCAATTCCAAAGCATCAATGTGGACCGTTGCACTCTATTTAGTGCTCTTAAAAGTCTAGCTTGCTAGTTGAGCCTTCATGCCACGTTTCATAAGGTAAAGACGCGAATAGACCAAGTTATGTGTCAAATTGCACAAAAACGTGAAAAGCTCCTCTATGGAGAGAGTTTACCCATTCCAAAGCATCAATGTGGACTGTTGTACTCTATTTAGTGCTCTTAAATGTCTAACTTGCTAGTTGAGCATTCGTGCCACGTTTCATAAGGTAAAGACGCAAATAGACCAAGTTATGTCTCAAATTGAACAAAAACGTGAAAAGCTGCTTTATGGAGATAGTTGAGCATTTCCAAAGCATCAATGTGGACCGTTGTACTCTACTTAGTGCTCTTAAAAGTCTAACTTGCTAGTTGAGCCTTCGTGCCACGTTTCGTAAGGTAAATATGTGAATAGATCAAGTTATGTTTGCAATTGCACAAAAACGTGAAAAGCTCCTCCATGGAGAGAGTTGAGCAATTCCAAAGCATCAATGTGGACCGTAGTACTCTATTTAGTGCTCTTAAAATTCTAACTTGCTAGTTCAGCCTTCGTGCCACGTTTCATAAGGTAAAGACGTGAATAGACCAAGTTATGTCTCAAATTGCACAAAAACATGAAAAGCTCCTCTATGGAGAGAGTTGAGCAATTCCAAAGCATCAATGTGGACCGTTGTATCTATTAGTGTTCTTAAAAGTCTAACTTGCTAGTTGAGCCTTCGTGCCACGTTTCATAAGGTAAAGACGCGAATAGACCAAGTTATGTGTCAAATTGCACAAAAACGTGAGAAGCTCCTCTATGGAGAGAGTTTACCAATTCCAAAGCATCAATGTGGACCGTTGCACTCTATTTAGTGCCCTTCAAAGTCTAACTTGCTAGTTGAGCATTCGTGCCACGTTTCATAAGGTAAAGACGCAAATAGACCAACTTATGTCTCAAATTGCACAAAAACGTGAAAAGCTCCTCTACGGAGGGAGTTGAGCACTTCCAAAGCATCAATGTGGACCGTTGTACTCTATTTAGTGCTCTTAAAAGTCTAACTTGCTAGTTGAGCCTTCATGCCACGTTTCATAAGGTAAAGACGTGAATAGACCAAGTTATGTGTCAAATTGCACAAAAACGTGAAAAGCTCCTCTATGGAGAGAGTTTACCCATTCCAAAGCATCAATGTGGACTGTTGTACTCTATTTAGTGCTCTTAAAAGTCTAACTTGCTAGTTGAGCATTCGTGCCACGTTTCATAAGGTAAAGACGCGAATAGACCAAGTTATGTGTCAAATTGCACAAAAACGTGAGAAGCTCCTCTATGGAGAGAGTTTACCAATTCCAAAGCATCAATGTGGACCGTTGCACTCTATTTAGTGCTCTTCAAAGTCTAACTTGCTAGTTGAGCATTCGTGCCACGTTTCATAAGGTAAAGACGCGAATAGACCAAGTTATGTGTCAAATTGCACAAAAACGTGAAAAGCTCCTCTATGGAGAGAGTTTACCCATTCCAAAGCATCAATGTGGACTGTTGTACTCTATTTAGTGCTCTTAAAAGTCTAACTTGCTAGTTGAGCCTTCATGCCACGTTTCATAAGGTAAAGACGCGAATAGACCAAGTTATGTGTCAAATTGCACAAAAACGTGAAAAGCTCCTCTATGGAGAGAGTTTACCCATTCCAAAGCATCAATGTGGACTATTGTACTCTATTTAGTGCTCTTAAAAGTCTAACTTGCTAGTTGAGCATTCGTGCCACGTTTCATAAGGTAAAGACGCGAATAGACCAAGTTATGTGTCAAATTGCACAAAAACGTGAGAAGCTCCTCTATGGAGAGAGTTTACCAATTCCAAAGCATCAATGTGGACCGTTGCACTCTATTTAGTACTCTTCAAAGTCTAACTTGCTAGTTGAGCATTCGTGCCACGTTTCATAAGGTAAAGACGCGAATAGACCAAGTTATGTGTCAAATTGCACAAAAACGTGAGAAGCTCCTCTATGGAGAGAGTTTACCAATTCCAAAGCATCAATGTGGACCGTTGCACTCTATTTAGTGCTCTTCAAAGTCTAACTTGCTAGTTGAGCATTCGTGTCACGTTTCATAAGGTAAAGACGCGAATAGACCAAGTTATGTGTCAAATTGCACAAAAACGTGAAAAGCTCCTCTATGGAGAGAGTTTACCCATTCCAAAGCATCAATGTGGACTGTTGTACTCTATTTAGTGCTCTTAAAAGTCTAACTTGCTAGTTGAGCCTTCGTGCCACGTTTCATAAGTTAAAGACGCGAATAGACCAAGTTATGTGTCAAATTGCACAGAAACGTGAGAAGCTCCTCTATGGAGAGAGTTTACCAATTCCAAAGCATCAATGTGGACCGTTGCACTCTATTTAGTGCTCTTAAAAGTCTAACTTGCTAGTTGAGCCTTCATGCCACGTTTCATAAGGTAAAGACGCGAATAGACCAAGTTATGTGTCAAATTGCACAAAAACGTGAAAAGCTCCTCTATGGAGAGAGTTTACCCATTCCAAAGCATCAATGTGGACTGTTGTACTCTATTTAGTGCTCTTAAAAGTCTAACTTGCTAGTTGAGCATTCGTGCCACGTTTCATAAGGTAAAGACGCAAATAGACCAAGTTATGTCTCAAATTGAACAAAAACGTGAAAAGCTGCTTTATGGAGATAGTTGAGCATTTCCAAAGCATCAATGTGGACCGTTGTACTCTACTTAGTGCTCTTAAAAGTCTAACTTGCTAGTTGAGCCTTCGTGCCACGTTTCGTAAGGTAAATATGCGAATAGATCAAGTTATGTTTGCAATTGCACAAAAACGTGAAAAGCTCCTCCATGGAGAGAGTTGAGCAATTCCAAAGCATCAATGTGGACCGTAGTACTCTATTTAGTGCTCTTAAAATTCTAACTTGCTAGTTCAGCCTTCGTGCCACGTTTCATAAGGTAAAGACGTGAATAGACCAAGTTATGTCTCAAATTGCACAAAAACATGAAAAGCTCCTCTATGGAGAGAGTTGAGCAATTCCAAAGCATCAATGTGGACCGTTGTACTCTATTTAGTGTTCTTAAAAGTCTAACTTGCTAGTTGAGCCTTCGTGCCACGTTTCATAAGGTAAAGACGCGAATAGACCAAGTTATGTGTCAAATTGCACAAAAACGTGAGAAGCTCCTCTATGGAGAGAGTTTACCAATTCCAAAGCATCAATGTGGACCGTTGCACTCTATTTAGTGCTCTTCAAAGTCTAACTTGCTAGTTGAGCATTCGTGCCACGTTTCATAAGGTAAAGACGCAAATAGACCAACTTATGTCTCAAATTGCACAAAAACGTGAAAAGCTCCTCTACGGAGGGAGTTGAGCACTTCCAAAGCATCAATGTGGACCGTTGTACTCTATTTAGTGCTCTTAAAAGTCTAACTTGCTAGTTGAGCTTTCATGCCACGTTTCATAAGGTAAAGACGCGAATAGACCAAGTTATGTGTCAAATTGCACAAAAACGTGAAAAGCTCCTCTATGGAGAGAGTTTACCCATTCCAAAGCATCAATGTGGACTGTTGTACTCTATTTAGTGCTCTTAAAAGTCTAACTTGCTAGTTGAGCATTCGTGCCACGTTTCATAAGGTAAAGACGCGAATAGACCAAGTTATGTGTCAAATTGCACAAAAACGTGAGAAGCTCCTCTATGGAGAGAGTTTACCAATTCCAGAGCATCAATGTGGACCGTTGCACTCTATTTAGTGCTCTTCAAAGTCTAACTTGCTAGTTGAGCATTCGTGCTACGTTTCATAAGGTAAAGACGCGAATAGACCAAGTTATGTGTCAAATTGCACAAAAACGTGAAAAGCTCCTCTATGGAGAGAGTTTACCCATTCCAAAGCATCAATGTGGACTGTTGTACTCTATTTAGTGCTCTTAAAAGTCTAACTTGCTAGTTGAGCCTTCGTGCCACGTTTCATAAGTTAAAGACGCGAATAGACTAAGTTATGTGTCAAATTGCACAAAAACGTGAGAAGCTCCTCTATGGAGAGAGTTTACCAATTCCAAAGCATCAATGTGGACCGTTGCACTCTATTTAGTGCTCTTAAAAGTCTAACTTGCTAGTTGAGCATTCGTGCCACGTTTCATAAGGTAAAGACGCGAATAGACCAAGTTATGTGTCAAATTGCACAAAAACGTGAGAAGCTCCTCTATGGAGAGAGTTTACCAATTCCAGAGCATCAATGTGGACCGTTGCACTCTATTTAGTGCTCTTCAAAGTCTAACTTGCTAGTTGAGCATTCGTGCTACGTTTCATAAGGTAAAGACGCGAATAGACCAAGTTATGTGTCAAATTGCACAAAAACGTGAAAAGCTCCTCTATGGAGAGAGTTTACCCATTCCAAAGCATCAATGTGGACTGTTGTACTCTATTTAGTGCTCTTAAAAGTCTAACTTGCTAGTTGAGCCTTCGTGCCACGTTTCATAAGTTAAAGACGCGAATAGACTAAGTTATGTGTCAAATTGCACAAAAACGTGAGAAGCTCCTCTATGGAGAGAGTTTACCAATTCCAAAGCATCAATGTGGACCGTTGCACTCTATTTAGTGCTCTTCAAAGTCTAACTTGCTAGTTGAGCATTCGTGCTACGTTTCATAAGGTAAAGACGCGAATAGACCAAGTTATGTGTCAAATTGCACAAAAACGTGAAAAGCTCCTCTATGGAGAGAGTTTACCCATTCCAAAGCATCAATGTGGACTGTTGTACTCTATTTAGTGCTCTTAAAAGTCTAACTTGCTAGTTGAGCATTCGTGCCACGTTTCATAAGGTAAAGACGCAAATAGACCAAGTTATGTCTCAAATTGAACAAAAACGTGAAAAGCTGCTTTATGGAGATAGTTGAGCATTTCCAAAGCATCAATGTGGACCGTTGTACTCTACTTAGTGCTCTTAAAAGTCTAACTTGCTAGTTGAGCCTTCGTGCCAGGTTTCGTAAGGTAAATATGCGAATAGATCAAGTTATGTCTCAAATTGCTTAAAAACGTGAAAAGCTCCTCTACGGAGAGAGTTGAGCAATTCCAAAGCATCAATGTGGACCGTAGTACTCTATTTAGTGCTCTTAAAATTCTAACTTGCTAGCTCAACCTTCGTGCCACGTTTCATAAGGTAAAGACGTGAATAGACCAAGTTATGTCTCAAATTGCACAAAAACATGAAAAGCTCCTCTATGGAGAGAGTTGAGCAATTCCAAAGCATCAATGTGGACCGTTGTATCTAATTAGTGCTCTTAAAAGTGTAACTTGCTAGTTGAGCCTTCGTGCCACGTTTCATAAGGTAAAGACGCGAATAGACCAAGTTATGTCTCAAATTGCTTAAAAACGTGAAAAGCTCCTCTACGGAGAGAGTTGAGCACTTCCAAAGCATCAATGTGGACCGTTGTACTATATTTAGTGCTCTTAAAAGTCTAACTTGCTAGTTGAGCCTTCGTGCCACGTTTCATAAGGTAAAGACGCGAATAGACCAAGTTATGTGTCAAATTGCACAAAAACGTGAAAAGCTCCTCTATGGAGAGAGTTTACCAATTCCAAAGCATCAATGTGGACCGTTGCACTCTATTTAGTTCTCTTAAAAGTCTAACTTGCTAGTTGAGCATTCGTGCCACGTTTCATAAGGTAAAGACGCAAATAGACCAAGTTATGTCTCAAATTGAACAAAAACGTGAAAAGCTGCTTTATGGAGATAGTTGAGCATTTCCAAAGCATCAATGTGGACCGTTGTACTCTACTTAGTGCTCTTGAAAGTCTAACTTGCTAGTTGAGCCTTCGTGCCAGGTTTCGTAAGGTAAATATGCGAATAGATCAAGTTATGTTTGCAATTGCACAAAAACGTGAAAAGCTCCTCCATGGAGAGAGTTGAGCAATTCCAAAGCATCAATGTGGACCGTTGTACTCTATTTAGTGCTCTTAAAATTCTAACTTGCTAGTTCAGCCTTCGTGCAACGTTTCATAAGGTAAAGACGTGAATAGACCAAGTTATGTCTCATATTGCACAAAAACATGAAAATCTCCTCTATGGAGATAGTTGAGCAATTCCAAAGCATCAATGTGGACCGTTGTACTCTATGTAGTGCTCTTAAAAGTTTAACTTGCTAGTTGAGCCTTCGTGCCGCGTTTCATAAGGTAAAGACGCGAATAGACCAAGTTATGTGTCAAATTGCACAAAAACGTGAAAAGCTCCTCTACGGAGGGAGTTGAGCACTTCCAAAGCATCAATGTGGACCATTGTACTCTATTTAGTGCTCTTAAAAGTCTAACTTGCTAGTTGAGCCTTCGTGCCACGTTTCGTAAGGTAAATATGCGAATAGATCAAGTTATGTTTGCAATTGCACAAAAACGTGAAAAGCTCCTCCATGGAGAGAGTTGAGAAATTCCAAAGCATCAATGTGGACCGTTGTACTCTATTTAGTGCTCTTACAATTCTAACTTGCTAGTTCAGCCTTCGTGCCACGTTTCATAAGGTAAAAACGCGAATAGACCAAGTTATGTCTCAAATTGCACAAAAACGTGAAAATCTCCTCTACGGAGGGAGTTGAGCACTTCCAAAGCATCAATGTCGACCGTTGTACTCTATTTAGTGCTCTTAAAAGTCTAACTTGTTAGTTGAGCCTTCGTGCCACGTTTCATAAGGTAAAGACGCGGATAGACCAAGTTATATGTCAAATTGCACAAAAACGTGAAAAGCTCCTCTATGGAGAGAGTTGAGCAATTCCAAAGCATCAAAGTGGACCGTTGAACTCTATTTAGTGCTCTTAAATGTCTAACTTGCTAGTTGAGCCATTGTGCCTCGTTTCATGAGGTAAAGACGCGAATAGACCAAGTTATGTCTCAAATTGCTTAAAAACGTGAAAAGCTCCTCTACGGAGAGAGTTGAGCATTTCCAAAGCATCAATGTGGACCGTTGTACTCTACTTAGTGCTCTTAAAAGTCTAACTTGCTAGTTGAGCCTTCGTGCCACGTTTCGTAAGGTAAATATGCGAATAGATCAAGTTATGTTTGCAATTGCACAAAAACGTGAAAAGCTCCTCCATGGAGAGAGTTGAGCAATTCCAAAGCATCAATGTGGACCGTAGTACTCTATTTAGTGCTCTTAAAATTCTAACTTGCTAGCTCAACCTTCGTGCCACGTTTCATAAGGTAAAGACGTGAATAGACCAAGTTATGTCTCAAATTGCACAAAAACATGAAAAGCTCCTCTATGGAGAGAGTTGAGCAATTCCAAAGCATCAATGTGGACCGTTGTATCTAATTAGTGCTCTTAAAAGTGTAACTTGCTAGTTGAGCCTTCGTGCCACGTTTCATAAGGTAAAGACGCGAATAGACCAAGTTATGTCTCAAATTGCTTAAAAACGTGAAAAGCTCCTCTACGGAGAGAGTTGAGCACTTCCAAAGCATCAATGTGGACCGTTGTACTATATTTAGTGCTCTTAAAAGTCTAACTTGCTAGTTGAGCCTTCGTGCCACGTTTCATAAGGTAAAGACGCGAATAGACCAAGTTATGTGTCAAATTGCACAAAAACGTGAAAAGCTCCTCTATGGAGAGAGTTTACCAATTCCAAAGCATCAATTGTTGAATATATGTTTGAGTGATTACAACGGCATGTTTTGATTGAACTTTAATCTATTGACTGTATTGAGAAACCTAGGTGCATATGCCTACTTGATTAGTTTAGGAATTCAAGACTTATATTAAACTAGTTCAATTGTGCTTATTTGATGATTTGATTATTGAACTAACGTGGACTAATTGCAAGAAACCCTAAAAGGGTTTACATAGCATGTTTTGAGTATGATTTGTGTGTAGGGTGACCAAAACGTAAATTGGTCCTAATGTCATCCTTGACCAACATTAGTGAAGGCTTAATCAGTGTCAAACATGATTAAGAAAGTAAATTTCGTGGTCAACATAAGTCAAGTGTTGCCAAAGATGTCTTGGAGCTTAATTGGGATCAATTGAAGTAAAATTAACTTCCTAGTCAAAGCCAGAATCAACGGACGTGACGTGGCAGCTGACATGGCATTGTTGACATGGCATTGATGACATGGCAAAGAAGACAAGTTAACCATAGTTACATCTTAACTAGAAGACTTGGAGCCAAAAGAGAAGAGAAGGAAAAGTTAATTTGAAAGAAGGAGACAAGAGGTACAACAAGTCTTATGACAAGTTTTTCTCTTCACATGTGTGGGAAGCTTTATTTCAAAACCATTTCTCTTTCCCACCAAGACACTCCACATCCAATGGATCATATTGTCTCTACATCAAAATCACATTTTAATCCAATGGCCAAAGATTCAAGCTTTATTCTTATCTCTCCTACTTTACATCCTATGGCCAAAATTGAATCTTCACTTGATCCAAAGGCCATGATTTACTCCACCTAAGAGACAAACTTTTCTCAAGTCAATGGTTGTATCTTTCAAGATGCCTCTAAAGTCTATATCCATTCAAAAGCCATGATTTACTCCACCTAAAAGACAAACTTTTCTCAAGTCAATTGTTGTATCTTTCAAGGTGGCCTCCAAAGTCTATATCCATCCAAAAGCCATTATTTCTTCCTACCAAAAAAGACTTGTTGTAATCATTTTCACACTTCTCTAAGCCTTCTAACGTCTATAATGATCCAAGGGTCCATATTTTTCATATCAATCCAATGGCCCTCATTTCATGAGCTTACACTCCACAATTTTCTATATAAACTAACTCTTTGTCTATGGTGCACATACTTGGCCGAAAATTACACTCTCTCTCTCTAGTGTTCTTCATCTTCTAAGCTTTCATTCTTTCACTCATTCATTCCTTGATTACATACTTGATTTTGAAGAGAGATCATACACACTAGCCAAGTAAAGCTTTATTGTTACTCTTGAGCCTTTCTTACTTGATTCTTATCATTTCCTCAAGAGCCATTTTCTTACTTGAACAATCTGATTTCCAGAACATAAATTGAGCCTAAACACTTCCATATCTAGCTACTAAAGAGCCAGCCTTTGAGCCTAAACTTATCTCATACCCGGTTATTCTTAGAGCCATTTTTGAGCTTGTATTTTGTTGATTAAGTTAGTGTGGTGAGCTACAAACCACACGGTGTGTAGAGTTTGGTGTGGTGAGCTATAAACCACACGGTGTGTAAAGTTTGGTGTTTGAGCTACAAAAACACTGGTTGTATGAGTTCCGCTTGACTCGGTTGAACAAGCTATAGTGGAGTGTTTGAAATTCCCAAGTGGGACTTGGGGAGTGGAGTAGGCTTGGGTTAAGCCGAACCACTATAAATCTCTTGCCTCTTTTACTTTCCAGCAATTTCAATTAGCATTGCATTCTCATATCATACATACTTGAAATTGATCATTTAGGTTGCTAGAGTCAAGCTTGTTCAATTAATTGTCAAATCTGATTTTGTGCCCTAATTACATTTGTTTTACAAGTGACATATACATACTTGATCATCTTGCTTGGTTCTTGATCTTAAAGTTATCTATCTTGCTTATATCAATTGTCCTTGACTTGCTTGAGCTTATTTGATTGCTTTGTGCTCAAATCTGCCATTAGGAGACCATACAATCATATTAGGATTTTATATGTGATTTGCTTGAATTGATTGTTCTACTTGATTTATATACATCTACACTAGTACTCAATTTGGTATTTAGCTTCCGCTTAGGGTGAAACAAAAAAAAAAGTGACCTAGTCTAAAATTGACTAAGGACACAATTCACCCCCCCTCTTGTGGTGCCATCCGATCCAACAAGTGGTATCGAAGCTTGTGTTCCCTTGCATATAGAAGTAATTTTCTTGTGCATTATTAGTGATTTATATGATGGCATCTACTAGTGGTAGACATGATCATGTGTTAGAGGGTCAATCTAGTGGTAGACCTCCATTCTTTAATGGAGAAGACTATGACCATTGGAAAATGAGAATGAAACTTTATTTCATGTCTCTTGATATTGATTTGTGGTATGTCATAGAGGATGGACCTTATGAGCCTACCATCACCACCAAGATCGGTGATGTCGAAAAAGAGATTTCAAAACCTAGGGATAAATGGGATGATAATGATAAGAAAAAGATTTCTTTGAATGCTAAAGCTATGTCTATTTTATTTAATGCATTGAATTCAATTGAAGCTAAACATATTTCTACATGCATTTCGGCTCAAGATATGTGGACTAGGTTAGAGATGAAGCATGAGGGAACTAATCAAGTAAAGGAGTCTAAGATTAACATGCTCATGCATTCATATGAATTGTTCACTATGTTTCCACATGAGTCTATTACCGATATGGATATTAGACTAACCAAAATTCTGAATTCTCTTGAATCTTTAGGGAAGACATTCTCCAATCAAGAAAAGGTGCAAAAGTACTTGAGAAGTCTTCCGGAAGCATGGGATGCCAAAGTGACTGCCATCCAAGAAGCTAAAGATCTCAAAATTTTGAAGTTGGATGAGCTTGTAGGATCACTTCTGGTATATGAGACAAACTTGAAGGCAAGAGAAGCTCAAAAAGAGGACACCAAAAAGAAGAGCATTGCTTTTGCCTCCAAAGGTGATAGTGGAGATGATTTGAGTGATGAGGAAGTAGCCTTAATGACAAGGAGGTTCAAGAGATACTTGATAAACAAGAAGAAACAAGGTGGTAGACCTTTTGGCCACTCAAAGAGGGACAACTTCAAATCTGGTCGTGGGGATCAAAGCGACTCCAAAGGGAACCATGAGGAGCAAGACAAAGATTTGAGGTGTTTTGAGTGTGGCAAGAAGGGGCACATGAAGTATGAGTGTCCAAAGAAGAAAGATAAGAGCAAGGAGCAATCCAAGAGAGCCTTCAAAGCTACTTGGAGTGATTCGGACTCCGAAAGCTCTTCAAGTGAGGATGAGTTTGCTAGATTTTGCTTGATGGCCAAAGGAAACTCATCCGATCCGGATGAGGAGGTAAATTCTTTTGATAATGATGATGATGATGTGTCTATTGATGATTTGCTTTCCTTACTTAATGACATGAATGATAAGAATAGGAAAATGCATAAGGAAAAGAAACAATTGAAAAATGAGATTGATTGTTTAAATGCTAAGGTAGAAGAGCATGAAAAGACCATTGATGATCTCAATGCTAAATGTGATGAAAAGTGCGATATGCTTGCTGCCATGTGTGCTAATAACATGTCTAAGTGTGATCATGAACCTTTGATTGAAGATTTGCAATTTAAACTTAGTACCTTGCAAGAAGAGTATGATGATTTGAAATTGATTGCTATTGTGCCTAATGAGAACCAAGAGTCACACGATGACTCTATTGTTCAAAATGAATTAGACGCTTTGAAATTGAGATATGAGGATCTAGAGAAATCTTTCTCGAAGTTTAGTGTGGGATCTTCTAGACTTGATTCACTCTTATCATGCCTTAGACAATCTTTGGACAAATCGGGTTTAGGTTATGTTGGTGATGATATAAAATTGAAGAAATGTGATATGCATGATATTTCTACATCTTTCGTATCACATGGATATTTGCATTCCTTGAATGACATGAAGGAGGATTGTTTTCCAAAGAAAATGATTTTTTCACCTCCTAACTACAATGCTTTGAATGATATACATGCTAGTACTTCGAAATCACATCATGAACATGTATCATTTGTCCAATCCGTGAGACATAGGCCTATTCTCATTAGGGGTGTGCCAAATCAGCCTTGGAAGAAGGATATCAATTCTGGTCCCAAGAGACCCGTAGGGTTTCCTAAGAAATTAGGGCAACCCATAAGGTATTCTAGGGCTCCTAGAGCTCCACAAGGCTCTATGTATGCTAGCACTTCATTTCATTCTTCAAATGATGCATATATGCATAACTTGAATGCCAAAGTTTTTCCAAAGTTTCAATATGTGTTTGGCAAGAAAGTTAAGCAAATGTGGGTTCCAAAGGGAACCAAGATTCTTGATGCTAACCTCCTAGGACCCAAAAGAAATTGGGTACCTAAAGCGAATTGAACTAATGTAGGTGTTCTTGAAAATCAAAAGTTCTAAGGCTTCCAAGTGGTACTTGGATAGTGGTTGCTCAAGACACATGACCGGGAACTCAAGTTCTTTTTCTTCTCTCAAGAAGTTCTCTAATGGTGGTCATGTGACTTTTGGTGACAACAAGAAGGGTAGGATCCTTGGTCAAGGATCCATAGGTGATGTATCCTCTTTCTCTATCTCTAATGTGCAATTAGTTGATGGATTATCTTTTAACCTTCTTAGTATTTCTCAATTGTGTGATGGTGGCTTGCGCATATGTTTTGATGATTCAAAGTGTGAGTTTTTAAATGCCATGAATGAATGTGTGCTTGTAGGAAAAAGAGATGGTAATGTGTATTCTATTAATTTGAAAGACTTGAATGATTGCAAACTTAAATGCTTGATTTCCAATATTAGTGATGTGAATATATGGCATAGAAGATTAGGACATATAGGAATTTCTACAATTGAAAAATTGGTTAGAAATAATCTTGTTAGAGGAATACCTTCTTTGAACTTTGACATGTATGATGCTTGTGAGCCATGCATTAGAGGAAAACACACTAGGGAGTCTTTCAAGTCTAAAAACCAGATTTCAACTACTAGGGTTTTAGAACTTTTGCATCTTGATTTGTTTGGTCCAAGTAGAGTTAAAAGTGTAGGTGGTAGATCCTATGCCTTTGTAATTGTTGATGATTATTCTAGATATACTTGGGTGATTTTCCTTGCACATAAACATGAGACCATTCATGAGTTTTCAAAACTAATCAAGAGGCTTCAAAATGAAAAGAACATAAGCATTAGCAAGATTAGGAGTGATCATGGAGGAGAATTTGATAATCATGCATTTATTGATCTATGTGATGAATATGGCATTAGACATGATTTCTCTTCACCTAGGACACCCCAACAAAATGGGGTGGTAGAAAGGAAAAATAGAACTTTACAAGAAATTGCTAGGACTATGCTTTGTGAACATGATTTGCCTAAGTTCTTGTGGGCCGAGGCCATTAATTGTGCATGCTATGTTACAAATAGGTTGTCTATTAGAAAGAAGATAAATAAGACACCTTATGAGATTTGGAATGATAGAAAACCTAAGGTTGACTACTTTAGAGTTTTTGGTTGCAAATGTTATGTACTAAACACTAAGGATGACTTAGATAAATTTGATGCAAAATCTACTCCTTGTGTATTTGTTGGCTATGCTTTAACTTCTAGAGCTTATAGAGTTTACAATCCAAAGTCTAGGAGAATAGAAGAGTCCATTCATGTTAAATTTATTGAAACTCTTGCATTTGACCCTTTGCTTGAGAATGATGACATTGAGTTAGGTTTGGAGAAGTTGAGCTTAAAAGATGATAAAGATGACTCTCCTACACCTAAAGATGATGGACCAAGCAAAGAGGGAGGAAATGAGCACGAGGAGACACAAAATAGTGATGCACCCGTGGGCTTGGAAGAAAGTGAGGTTGCACCCGTGGCCTCCAATAGTGAAACTACAGCTCCTACATCATGGTTGCAAGTGAAGGACAAACATAAGCATCCCAAACAACTCATAATTGGCGATTTGCATCAAGGGGTAAGGACTCGTAGATCTCACTTAGCTCCTAATGATAATGATATGCATGCTAATGTGGTAGATAATGTGACTGCAAATTTAATGAATACTGCTTTAATTGTTGATGTGCATGGTTCTTATGCCTTAATTTCTCAAATAGAACCTAGAAACATTGATGATGCTTTGCTTGATGATAAATGGATTATTGCTATGCAAGATGAGTTGAATCAATTCACTAGGAATGAAGTTTGGCATTTAGTTCCAAGACCTAAAGACCAAACCATAATTGGAACTAAATGGGTGTTTAAGAACAAAATGAATGAAGATGGTGAAGTTATTAGAAACAAGGCTAGGTTGGTTGCACAAGGGTACAACCAAGAAGAAGGGATTGACTATGAAGAAACATTTGCCCCCGTAGCTAGGTTAGAAGCTATTAGGTTGCTTATGGCATTTGCATGTTTCAAAGGTTTTAAACTTTATCAAATGGATGTCAAAAGTGCATTTTTGAATGGTTTTATCAATGAGAATGTGTATGTAAAGCAACCACCCGGATTTGAAGATCCTAACTTTCCAAACCATGTTTATAAATTGACAAAAGCCTTGTATGGTTTGAAACAAGCACCTAGGGCATGGTATGATAGACTTTCCTCATTCTTAATTCAAAATGGTTTTAAAAGAGGAAGAATTGATAGCACTTTGTTCTTAAAGGAAAAAGGTCATGACATGCTTATTGTTCAAATATATGTAGATGACATTATATTTGGTGCTACTAATGAGGCTATGTGCAAAGAATTTGAGTTGTGCATGAAAAGTGAATTTGAGATGTCTATGATGGGGGAACTTACCTTCTTTTTAGGACTACAAGTTAAACAAACTAAGGGAGGTATACATATTAGTCAAACTAAATATATTCATGATATGCTTAGAAAGTTTGGTTTTGATTCCTTGAACCCTTCTCCTACTCCTATGAGTGTGTCAACTAAACTTGAAAAAGATGAAGATGGACAACCTTATGATTCTAAAATGTATAGGTCCATGATTGGTTCACTTTTGTATTTGACCTCTAGTAGACCCGACATTATGTTTAGTGTATGCATGTGTGCTAGATTTCAAAGTCAGCCTATGCATTCTCATTTCCTAGCGGTTAAGAGAATATTTAGGTATCTCAGGCATACATCAACTCTTGGCTTATGGTATGACAAAAATTCATTGTTTGATTTACATGCATATAGTGATGCCGACTTTGCTGGATGTAAGATAAATAGGAAGAGTACTTCGGGTACATGCCAATTCCTAGGGAGTATGCTTATCTCTTGGTTCTCCAAGAAACAACCTTGTGTTGCCCTATCTACCACCGAAGCCGAATATATGGCTATAGGGAGTTGTTGTGCTCAACTCTTATGGATTAGACAACAACTAAATGATTTTGGACTTAAATTAAAAGATATCCCTATATATTGTGATAATACTAGTGCCATTAGCCTTTCTAAAAATCCGGTGCATCATTCTAAGGCTAAACATATTGAAATTAGGCATCATTTTATTAGAGATCATGTGACTCAAGGGACAATTAAATTAGAGTATGTGGACACAATGAACCAACTTGCGGACATACTAACTAAACCTCTAAACCAAGAGAGATTTGAATTTTTAAGAGGTAATCTAGGCATGAGAATGAGTCCTTGATATGTGTATGAATGTTTATGCATTGCTTATATTGAACACCTTTTGGATGCATTTACAAAATAAAGGGGGAGAAATATACTTTGAACTTTAAAGTTTGGTATGCATAGGTTAAGGGGGAGGAACTTGAATGTCATATTGTATAGACCTTGCCTATTGATACTTTACTTGTCTTGAATTGCAATTCCCTTGTGTTTATTGAAACATATGCTTATAGGAAGTTTATTTGTGTGAAGCATAATGTGAGGGGGAGAGTTTCTCATGTGAATTAAAGAAAATAGCTCAAAGTTACATAAGTTATTTTGTAATCATCAAAAGGGGGAGAATGTTGAATATATGTTTGAGTGATTACAACGGCATGTTTTGATTGAACTTTAATCTATTGACTGTATTGAGAAACCTAGGTGCATATGCCTACTTGATTAGTTTAGGAATTCAAGACTTATATTAAACTAGTTCAATTGTGCTTATTTGATGATTTGATTATTGAACTAACGTGGACTAATTGCAAGAAACCCTAAAAGGGTTTACATAGCATGTTTTGAGTATGATTTGTGTGTAGGGTGACCAAAACGTAAATTGGTCCTAATGTCATCCTTGACCAACATTAGTGAAGGCTTAATCAGTGTCAAACATGATTAAGAAAGTAAATTTCGTGGTCAACATAAGTCAAGTGTTGCCAAAGATGTCTTGGAGCTTAATTGGGATCAATTGAAGTAAAATTAACTTCCTAGTCAAAGCCAGAATCAACGGACGTGACGTGGCAGCTGACATGGCATTGTTGACATGGCATTGATGACATGGCAAAGAAGACAAGTTAACCATAGTTACATCTTAACTAGAAGACTTGGAGCCAAAAGAGAAGAGAAGGAAAAGTTAATTTGAAAGAAGGAGACAAGAGGTACAACAAGTCTTATGACAAGTTTTTCTCTTCACATGTGTGGGAAGCTTTATTTCAAAACCATTTCTCTTTCCCACCAAGACACTCCACATCCAATGGATCATATTGTCTCTACATCAAAATCACATTTTAATCCAATGGCCAAAGATTCAAGCTTTATTCTTATCTCTCCTACTTTACATCCTATGGCCAAAATTGAATCTTCACTTGATCCAAAGGCCATGATTTACTCCACCTAAGAGACAAACTTTTCTCAAGTCAATGGTTGTATCTTTCAAGATGCCTCTAAAGTCTATATCCATTCAAAAGCCATGATTTACTCCACCTAAAAGACAAACTTTTCTCAAGTCAATTGTTGTATCTTTCAAGGTGGCCTCCAAAGTCTATATCCATCCAAAAGCCATTATTTCTTCCTACCAAAAAAGACTTGTTGTAATCATTTTCACACTTCTCTAAGCCTTCTAACGTCTATAATGATCCAAGGGTCCATATTTTTCATATCAATCCAATGGCCCTCATTTCATGAGCTTACACTCCACAATTTTCTATATAAACTAACTCTTTGTCTATGGTGCACATACTTGGCCGAAAATTACACTCTCTCTCTCTAGTGTTCTTCATCTTCTAAGCTTTCATTCTTTCACTCATTCATTCCTTGATTACATACTTGATTTTGAAGAGAGATCATACACACTAGCCAAGTAAAGCTTTATTGTTACTCTTGAGCCTTTCTTACTTGATTCTTATCATTTCCTCAAGAGCCATTTTCTTACTTGAACAATCTGATTTCCAGAACATAAATTGAGCCTAAACACTTCCATATCTAGCTACTAAAGAGCCAGCCTTTGAGCCTAAACTTATCTCATACCCGGTTATTCTTAGAGCCATTTTTGAGCTTGTATTTTGTTGATTAAGTTAGTGTGGTGAGCTACAAACCACACGGTGTGTAGAGTTTGGTGTGGTGAGCTATAAACCACACGGTGTGTAAAGTTTGGTGTTTGAGCTACAAAAACACTGGTTGTATGAGTTCCGCTTGACTCGGTTGAACAAGCTATAGTGGAGTGTTTGAAATTCCCAAGTGGGACTTGGGGAGTGGAGTAGGCTTGGGTTAAGCCGAACCACTATAAATCTCTTGCCTCTTTTACTTTCCAGCAATTTCAATTAGCATTGCATTCTCATATCATACATACTTGAAATTGATCATTTAGGTTGCTAGAGTCAAGCTTGTTCAATTAATTGTCAAATCTGATTTTGTGCCCTAATTACATTTGTTTTACAAGTGACATATACATACTTGATCATCTTGCTTGGTTCTTGATCTTAAAGTTATCTATCTTGCTTATATCAATTGTCCTTGACTTGCTTGAGCTTATTTGATTGCTTTGTGCTCAAATCTGCCATTAGGAGACCATACAATCATATTAGGATTTTATATGTGATTTGCTTGAATTGATTGTTCTACTTGATTTATATACATCTACACTAGTACTCAATTTGGTATTTAGCTTCCGCTTAGGGTGAAACAAAAAAAAAAGTGACCTAGTCTAAAATTGACTAAGGACACAATTCACCCCCCCTCTTGTGGTGCCATCCGATCCAACATCAATGTGGACCGTTGCACTCTATTTAGTTCTCTTAAAAGTCTAACTTTCTAGTTGAGCATTCGTGCCACGTTTCATAAGGTAAAGACGCAAATAGACCAAGTTATGTTTCAAATTGCTCAAAAACGTGAAAAGCTCCTCTATGGAGAGAGTTGAGCATTTCCAAAGCATCAATGTGGACCGTTCTACTCTACTTAGTGCTCTTAAAAGTCTAACTTGCTAGTTGAGCCTTCGTGCCACGTTTCGTAAGGTAAATATGCGAATAGATCAAGTTATGTTTGAAATTGCACAAAAAAGTGAAAAGCTCCTCCATGGAGAGAGTTGAGCAATTCCAAAGCATCAATGTGGACCGTTGTACTCTATTTAGTGCTCTTAAAAGTCTAACTTGCTAGTTGAGCCTTCGTGCCACGTTTCACAAGGTAAAGACGCGAATAGACCAAGTTATGTGTCAAATTGCACAAAAACGTGAAAAGCTCCTCTACGGAGGGAGTTGAGCAATTCCAAAGCATCAATGTGGACCGTAGTACTCTATTTAGTGCTCTTAAAATTCTAACTTGCTAGTTCAGCCTTCGTGCCACGTTTCATAAGGTAAAGACGTGAATAGACCAAGTTATGTCTCAAATTGCACAAAAACATGAAAAGCTCCTCTATGGAGAGAGTTGAGCAATTCCAAAGCATCAATGTGGACCGTTGTATCTATTTAGTGTTCTTAAAAGTCTAACTTGCTAGTTGAGCCTTCGTGCCACGTTTCATAAGGTAAAGACGCGAATAGACCAAGTTATGTGTCAAATTGCACAAAAACGTGAGAAGCTGCTCTATGGAGAGAGTTTACCAATTCCAAAGCATCAATGTGGACCGTTGCACTCTATTTAGTGCTCTTCAAAGTCTAACTTGCTAGTTGAGCATTCGTGCCACGTTTCATAATGTAAAGACGCAAATAGACCAACTTATGTCTGAAATTGCACAAAAACGTGAAAAGCTCCTCTACGGAGGGAGTTGAGCACTTCCAAAGCATCAATGTGGACCGTTGTACTCTATTTAGTGCTCTTAAAAGTCTAACTTGCTAGTTGAGCCTTCATGCCACGTTTCATAAGGTAAAGACGCGAATAGACCAAGTTATGTGTCAAATTGCACAAAAACGTGAAAAGCTCCTCTATGGAGAGAGTTTACCCATTCCAAAGCATCAATGTGGACTGTTGTACTCTATTTAGTGCTCTTAAAAGTCTAACTTGCTAGTTGAGCATTCGCGCCACGTTTCTTAAGGTAAAGACGCGAATAGACCAAGTTATGTGTCAAATTGCACAAAAACGTGAGAAGCTCCTCTACGGAGAGAGTTTACCAATTCCAAAGCATCAATGTGGACCGTTGCACTCTATTCAGTGCTCTTCAAAGTCTAACTTGCTAGTTGAGCATTCGTGCCACGTTTCATAAGGTAAAGACGCAAATAGACCAACTTATGTCTCAAATTGCACAAAAACGTGAAAAGCTCCTCTACGGAGGGAGTTGAGCACTTCCAAAGCATCAATGTGGACCGTTGTACTCTATTTAGTGCTCTTAAAAGTCTAACTTGCTAGTTGAGCCTTCGTGCCACATTTCATAAGGTAAAGACGCGAATAGACAAAGTTATGTGTCAAATTGTACAAAAACGTGAAAAGCTCCTCTATGGAGAGAGTTTACCCATTCCAAAGCATCAATGTGGACTGTTGTACTCTATTTAGTGCTCTTAAAGTCTAACTTGCTAGTTGAGCCTTCGTGCCACGTTTCATAAGGTAAAGACGCAAATAGACCAAGTTATGTTTCAAATTGCTCAAAAACGTGAAAAGCTCCACTATGGAGAGAGTTGAGCATTTCCAAAGCATCAATGTGGACCGTTCTACTCTACTTAGTGCTCTTAAAAGTCTAACTTGCTAGTTGAGCCTTCGTGCCACGTTTCGCAAGGTAAATATGCGAATAGATCAAGTTATGTTTGCAATTGCACAAAAAAGTGAAAAGCTCCTCCATGGAGAGAGTTGAGCAATTCCAAAGCATCAATGTGGACCGTTGTACTCTATTTAGTGCTCTTAAAAGTCTAACTTGCTAGTTGAGCCTTCGTGCCACGTTTCATAAGGTAAAGACGCGAATAGACCAAGTTATGTGTCAAATTGCACAAAAACGTGAAAAGCTCCTCTACGGAGGGAGTTGAGCAATTCCAAAGCATCAATGGGGACCGTAGTACTCTATTTAGTGCTCTTAAAATTCTAACTTGCTAGTTCAGCCTTCGTGCCACGTTTCATAAGGTAAAGACGTGAATAGACCAAGTTATGTCTCAAATTGCACAAAAACATGAAAAGCTCCTCTATGGAGAGAGTTGAGCAATTCCAAAGCATCAATGTGGACCGTTGTATCTATTTAGTGTTCTTAAAAGTCTAACTTGCTAGTTGAGCCTTCGTGCCACGTTTCATAAGGTAAAGTCGCGAATAGACCAAGTTATGTGTCAAATTGCACAAGAACGTGAAAAGCTCCTCTATGGAGAGAGTTTACCAATTCCAAAGCATCAATGTGGACCGTTGCACTCTATTTAGTTCTCTTAAAAGTCTAACTTTCTAGTTGAGCATTCGTGCCACGTTTCATAAGGTAAAGACGCAAATAGACCAAGTTATGTTTCAAATTGCTCAAAAACGTGAAAAGCTCCTCTATGGAGAGAGTTGAGCATTTCCAAAGCATCAATGTGGACCGTTCTACTCTACTTAGTGCTCTTAAAAGTCTAACTTGCTAGTTGAGCCTTCGTGCCACGTTTCGCAAGGTAAATATGCGAATAGATCAAGTTATGTTTGCAATTGCACAAAAAAGTGAAAAGCTCCTCCATGGAGAGAGTTGAGCAATTCCAAAGCATCAATGTGGACCGTTGTACTCTATTTAGTGCTCTTAAAAGTCTAACTTGCTAGTTGAGCCTTCGTGCCACGTTTCATAAGGTAAAGACGCGAATAGACCAAGTTATGTGTCAAATTGCACAAAAACGTGAAAAGCTCCTCTACGGAGGGAGTTGAGCAATTCCAAAGCATCAATGGGGACCGTAGTACTCTATTTAGTGCTCCTAAAATTCTAACTTGCTAGTTCAGCCTTCGTGCCACGTTTCATAAGGTAAAGACGTGAATAGACCAAGTTATGTCTCAAATTGCACAAAAACATGAAAAGCTCCTCTATGGAGAGAGTTGAGCAATTCCAAAGCATCAATGTGGACCGTTGTATCTATTTAGTGTTCTTAAAAGTCTAACTTGCTAGTTGAGCCTTCGTGCCACGTTTCATAAGGTAAAGTCGCGAATAGACCAAGTTATGTGTCAAATTGCACAAAAACGTGAGAAGCTGCTCTATGGAGAGAGTTTACCAATTCCAAAGCATCAATGTGGACCGTTGCACTCTATTTAGTGCTCTTCAAAGTCTAACTTGCTAGTTGAGCATTCGTGCCACGTTTCATAAGGTAAAGACGCAAATAGACCAACTTATGTCTCAAATTGCACAAAAACGTGAAAAGCTCCTCTACGGAGGGAATTGAGCACTTCCAAAGCATCAATGTGGACCGTTGTACTCTATTTAGTGCTCTTAAAAGTCTAACTTGCTAGTTGAGCCTTCATGCCACGTTTCATAAGGTAAAGACGCGAATAGACCAAGTTATGTGTCAAATTGCACAAAAACGTGAAAAGCTCCTCTATGGAGAGAGTTTACCCATTCCAAAGCATCAATGTGGACTGTTGTACTCGATTTAGTGCTCTTAAAAGTCTAACTTGCTAGTTGAGCATTCGTGCCACGTTTCTTAAGGTAAAGACGCGAATAGACCAAGTTATGTGTCAAATTGCACAAAAACGTGAGAAGCTCCTCTATGGAGAGAGTTTACCAATTCCAAAGCATCAATGTGGACCGTTGCACTCTATTTAGTGCTCTTCAAAGTCTAACTTGCTAGTTGAGCATTCGTGCCACGTTTCATAAGGTAAAGACGCGAATAGACCAAGTTATGTGTCAAATTGCACAAAAACGTGAAAAGCTCCTCTATGGAGAGAGTTTACCCATTCCAAAGCATCAATGAGGACTGTTGTACTCTATTTAGTGCTCTTAAAAGTCTAACTTGCTAGTTGAGCATTCGTGCCACGTTTCATAAGGTAAAGACGCAAATAAACCAAGTTATGTCTCAAATTGAACAAAAACGTGAAAAGCTGCTTTATGGAGATAGTTGAGCATTTCCAAAGCATCAATGTGGACCGTTGTACTCTACTTAGTGTTCTTAAAAGTCTAACTCGCTAGTTGAGCCTTCGTGCCACGTTTCGTAAGGTAAATATGCGAATAAATCAAGTTATGTTTGCAATTGCACAAAAACGTGAAAAGCTCCTCCATGGAGAGAGTTGAGCAATTCCAAATCATCAATATGGACCGTTGTACTCTATTTAGTGCTCTTAAAATTCTAACTTGCTAGTTCAGCCTTCGTGCCACGTTTCATAAGGTAAAGACGTGAATAGACCAAGTTATGTCTCAAATTGCACAAAAACATGAAAAGCTCCTCTATGGAGAGAGTTGAGCAATTCCAAAGCATCAATGTGGACCGTTGTATCTATTTAGTGCTCTTAAAAGTCTAACTTGCTAGTTGAGCCTTCGTGCGACGTTTCATAAGGTAAAGACGCGAATAGACCAAGTTATGTCTCAAATTGCTTAAAAACGTGAAAAGCTCCTCTACGGAGAGAGTTGAGCACTTCCAAAGCATCAATGTGGACCGTTGTACTATATTTAGTGCTCTTAAAAGTCTAACTTGCTAGTTGAGCCTTCGTGCCACGTTTCATAAGGTAAAGACGCGAATAGACCAAGTTATGTGTCAAATTGCACAAAAACGTGAGAAGCTCCTCTATGGAGAGAGTTTACCAATTCCAAAGCATCAATGTGGACCGTTGCACTCTATTTAGTGCTCTTCAAAGTCTAACTTGCTAGTTGAGCATTCGTGCCACTTTTCATAAGGTAAAGACGTGAATAGACCAACTTATGTCTCAAATTGCACAAAAACGTGAAAAGCTCCTCTACGGAGGGAGTTGAGCACTTCCAAAGCATCAATGTGGACCGTTGCACTCTATTTAGTGCTCTTCAAAGTCTAACTTGCTAGTTGAGCATTCGTGCCACGTTTCATAAGGTAAAGACGCGAATAGACCAAGTTATGTGTCAAATTGCACAAAAACGTGAAAAGCTCCTCTATGGAGAGAGTTTACCCATTCCAAAGCATCAATGAGGACTGTTGTACTCTATTTAGTGCTCTTAAAAGTCTAACTTGCTAGTTGAGCATTCGTGCCACGTTTCATAAGGTAAAGACGCAAATAGACCAAGTTATGTCTCAAATTGAACAAAAACGTGAAAAGCTGCTTTATGGAGATAGTTGAGCATTTCCAAAGCATCAATGTGGACCGTTGTACTCTACTTAGTGCTCTTAAAAGTCTAACTTGCTAGTTGAGCCTTCGTGCCACGTTTCGTAAGGTAAATATGCGAATAGATCAAGTTATGTTTGCAATTGCACAAAAACGTGAAAAGCTCCTCCATGGAGAGAGTTGAGCAATTCCAAAGCATCAATGTGGACCGTTCTACTCTATTTAGTGCTCTTAAAATTCTAACTTGCTAGTTCAGCCTTCGTGCCACGTTTCATAAGGTAAAAACGCGAATAGACCAAGTTATGTGTCAAATTGCACAAAAACGTGAAAAGCTCCTCTATGGAGAGAGTTTACCCATTCCAAAGCATCAATGAGGACTGTTGTACTCTATTTAGTGCTCTTAAAAGTCTAACTTGCTAGTTGAGCATTCGTGCCACGTTTCATAAGGTAAAGACGCAAATAGACCAAGTTATGTCTCAAATTGAACAAAAACGTGAAAAGCTCCTCCATGGAGAGAGTTGAGCAATTCCAAAGCATCAATGTGGACCGTTGTACTCTATTTAGTGCTCTTAAAATTCTAACTTGCTAGTTCAGCCTTCGTGCCACGTTTCATAAGGTAAAGACGTGAATAGACCAAGTTATGTCTCATATTGCACAAAAACATGAAAATCTCCTCTATGGAGATAGTTGAGCAATTCCAAAGCATCAATGTGGACCGTTGTACTCTATTTAGTGCTCTTAAAAGTCTAACTTGCTAGTTGAGCCTTCGTGCCACGTTTCATAAGGTAAAGACGCGAATAGACCAAGTTATGTGTCAAATTGCACAAAAACGTGAAAAGCTCCTCTACGGAGGGAGTTGAGCACTTCCAAAGCATCAATGTGGACCGTTGTACTCTATTTAGTGCTCTTAAAAGTCTAACTTGCTAGTTGAGCCTTCGTGCCACGTTTCGTAAGGTAAATATGCGAATAGATCAAGTTATGTTTGCAATTGCACAAAAACGTGAAAAGCTCCTCCATGGAGAGAGTTGAGCAATTCCAAAGCATCAATGTGGACCGTTCTACTCTATTTAGTGCTCTTAAAATTCTAACTTGCTAGTTCAGCCTTCGTGCCACGTTTCATAAGGTAAAAACGCGAATAGACCAAGTTATGTCTCAAATTGCACAAAAACGTGAAAATCTCCTCTACGGAGGGAGTTGAGCACTTCCAAAGCATCAATGTCGACCGTTGTACTCTATTTAGTGCTCTTAAAAGTCTAACTTGTTAGTTGAGCCTTCGTGCCACGTTTCATAAGGTAAAGACGCGAATAGACCAAGTTATATGTCAAATTGCACAAAAACGTGAAAAGCTCCTCTATGGAGATAGTTGAGCAATTCCAAAGCATCAAAGTGGACCGTTGAACTCTATTTAGTGCTCTTAAATGTCTAACTTGCTAGTTGAGCCATTGTGCCTCGTTTCATGAGGTAAAGACGCGAATAGACCAAGTTATGTCTCAAACTGCTTAAAAACGTGAAAAGCTCCTCTACGGAGAGAGTTGAGCATTTCCAAAGCATCAATGTGGACCGTTCTACTCTACTTAGTGCTCTTAAAAGTCTAACTTGCTAGTTGAGCCTTCGTGCCACGTTTCGTAAGGTAAATATGCGAATAGATCAAGTTATGTTTGCAATTGCACAAAAACGTGAAAAGCTCCTCCATGGAGAGAGTTGAGCAATTCCAAAGCATCAATGTAGACCGTAGTACTCTATTTAGTGCTCTTAAGATTCTAACTTGCTAGCTCAACCTTCGTGCCACGTTTCATAAGGTAAAGACGTGAATAGACCAAGTTATGTCTCAAATTGCACAAAAACATGAAAAGCTCCTCTATGGAGAGAGTTGAGCAATTCCAAAGCATCAATGTGGACCGTTGTATCTATTTAGTGCTCTTAAAAGTCTAACTTGCTAGTTGAGCCTTCGTGCCCCGTTTCATAAGGTAAAGACGCGAATAGACCAAGTTATGTCTCAAATTGCTTAAAAACGTGAAAAGCTCCTCTACGGAGAGAGTTGAGCACTTCCAAAGCATCAATGTGGACCGTTGTACTTTATTTAGTGCTCTTAAAAGTCTAACTTGCTAGTTGAGCCTTCGTGCCACGTTTCATAAGGTAAAGACGCGAATAGACCAAGTTATGTGTCAAATTGCACAAAAACGTGAAAAGCTCCTCTATGGAGAGAGTTTACCAATTCCAAAGCATCAATGTGGACCGTTGCACTCTATTTAGTTCTCTTAAAAGTCTAACTTTCTAGTTGAGCATTCGTGCCACGTTTCATAAGGTAAAGACGCAAATAAACCAAGTTATGTTTCAAATTGCTCAAAAACGTGAAAAGCTCCTCTATGGAGAGAGTTGAGCATTTCCAAAGCATCAATGTGGACCGTTCTACTCTACTTAGTGCTCTTAAAAGTCTAACTTGCTAGTTGAGCCTTCGTGCCACGTTTCGTAAGGTAAATATGCGAATAGATCAAGTTATGTTTGCAATTGCACAAAAAAGTGAAAAGCTCCTCCATGGAGAGAGTTGAGCAATTCCAAAGCATCAATGTGGACCGTTGTACTCTATTTAGTGCTCTTAAAAGTCTAACTTGCTAGTTGAGCCTTCGTGCCACGTTTCATAAGGTAAAGACGCGAATAGACCAAGTTATGTGTCAAATTGCACAAAAACGTGAAAAGCTCCTCTATGGAGAGAGTTTACCAATTCCAAAGCGTCAATGTGGACCGTTGCACTCTATTTAGTGCTCTTCAAAGTCTAACTTGCTAGTTGAGCATTCGTGCCACTTTTCATAAGGTAAAGACGCGAATAGACCAACTTATGTCTCAAATTGCACAAAAACGTGAAAAGCTCTTCTACGGAGGGAGTTGAGCACTTCCAAAGCATCAATGTGGACCGTTGCACTCTATTTAGTGCTCTTCAAAGTCTAACTTGCTAGTTGAGCATTCGTGCCACGTTTCATAAGGTAAAGACGCGAATAGACCAAGTTATGTGTCAAATTGCACAAAAACGTGAAAAGCTCCTCTATGGAGAGAGTTTACCCATTCCAAAGCATCAATGAGGACTGTTGTACTCTATTTAGTGCTCTTAAAAGTCTAACTCGCTAGTTGAGCATTCGTGCCACGTTTCATAAGGTAAAGACGCAAATAGACCAAGTTATTTCTCAAATTGAACAAAAACGTGAAAAGCTGCTTTATGGAGATAGTTGAGCATTTCCAAAGCATCAATGTGGACCGTTGTACTCTACTTAGTGCTCTTAAAAGTCTAACTTGCTAGTTGAGCCTTCGTGCCACGTTTCGTAAGGTAAATATGCGAATAGATCAAGTAATGTTTGCAATTGCACAAAAACGTGAAAAGCTCCTCCATGGAGAGAGTTGAGCAATTCCAAAGCATCAATGTGGACCGTTGTACTCTATTTAGTGCTCTTAAAATTCTAACTTGCTAGTTCAGCCTTCGTGCCACGTTTCATAAGGTAAAGACGTGAATAGACCAAGTTATGTCTCATATTGCACAAAAACATGAAAATCTCCTCTATGGAGATAGTTGAGCAATTCCAAAGCATCAATGTGGACCGTTGTACTCTATTTAGTGCTCTTAAAAGTCTAACTTGCTAGTTGAGCCTTCGTGCCACGTTTCATAAGGTAAAGACGCGAATAGACCAAGTTATGTGTCAAATTGCACAAAAACGTGAAAAGCTCCTCTACGGAGGGAGTTGAGCACTTCCAAAGCATCAATGTGGACCGTTGTACTCTATTTAGTGCTCTTAAAAGTCTAACTTGCTAGTTGAGCCTTCGTGCCACGTTTCGTAAGGTAAATATGCGAATAGATCAAGTTATGTTTGCAATTGCACAAAAACGTGAAAAGCTCCTCCATGGAGAGAGTTGAGCAATTCTAAAACATCAATGTGGACCGTTCTACTCTATTTAGTGCTCTTAAAATTCTAACTTGCTAGTTCAGCCTTCGTGCCACGTTTCATAAGGTAAAAACGCGAATAGACCAAGTTATGTCTCAAATTGCACAAAAACGTGAAAATCTCCTCTACGGAGGGAGTTGAGCACTTCCAAAGCATCAATGTCGACCGTTGTACTCTATTTAGTGCTCTTAAAAGTCTAACTTGTTAGTTGAGCCTTCGTGCCACGTTTCATAAGGTAAAGACGCGAATAGACCAAGTTATATGTCAAATTGCACAAAAACGTGAAAAGCTCCTCTATGGAGATAGTTGAGCAATTCCAAAGCATCAAAGTGGACCGTTGAACTCTATTTAGTGCTCTTAAATGTCTAACTTGCTAGTTGAGCCATTGTGCCTCGTTTCATGAGGTAAAGACGCGAATAGACCAAGTTATGTCTCAAACTGCTTAAAAACGTGAAAAGCTCCTCTACGGAGAGAGTTGAGCATTTCCAAAGCATCAATGTGGACCGTTCTACTCTACTTAGTGCTCTTAAAAGTCTAACTTGCTAGTTGAGCCTTCGTGCCACGTTTCGTAAGGTAAATATGCGAATAGATCAAGTTATGTTTGCAATTGCACAAAAACGTGAAAAGCTCCTCCATGGAGAGAGTTGAGCAATTCCAAAGCATCAATGTAGACCGTAGTACTCTATTTAGTGCTCTTAAGATTCTAACTTGCTAGCTCAACCTTCGTGCCACGTTTCATAAGGTAAAGACGTGAATAGACCAAGTTATGTCTCAAATTGCACAAAAACATGAAAAGCTCCTCTATGGAGAGAGTTGAGCAATTCCAAAGCATCAATGTGGACCGTTGTATCTATTTAGTGCTCTTAAAAGTCTAACTTGCTAGTTGAGCCTTCGTGCCCCGTTTCATAAGGTAAAGACGCGAATAGACCAAGTTATGTCTCAAATTGCTTAAAAACGTGAAAAGCTCCTCTACGGAGAGAGTTGAGCACTTCCAAAGCATCAATGTGGACCGTTGTACTTTATTTAGTGCTCTTAAAAGTCTAACTTGCTAGTTGAGCCTTCGTGCCACGTTTCATAAGGTAAAGACGCGAATAGACCAAGTTATGTGTCAAATTGCACAAAAACGTGAAAAGCTCCTCTATGGAGAGAGTTTACCAATTCCAAAGCATCAATGTGGACCGTTGCACTCTATTTAGTTCTCTTAAAAGTCTAACTTTCTAGTTGAGCATTCGTGCCACGTTTCATAAGGTAAAGACGCAAATAAACCAAGTTATGTTTCAAATTGCTCAAAAACGTGAAAAGCTCCTCTATGGAGAGAGTTGAGCATTTCCAAAGCATCAATGTGGACCGTTCTACTCTACTTAGTGCTCTTAAAAGTCTAACTTGCTAGTTGAGCCTTCGTGCCACGTTTCGTAAGGTAAATATGCGAATAGATCAAGTTATGTTTGCAATTGCACAAAAAAGTGAAAAGCTCCTCCATGGAGAGAGTTGAGCAATTCCAAAGCATCAATGTGGACCGTTGTACTCTATTTAGTGCTCTTAAAAGTCTAACTTGCTAGTTGAGCCTTCGTGCCACGTTTCATAAGGTAAAGACGCGAATAGACCAAGTTATGTGTCAAATTGCACAAAAACGTGAAAAGCTCCTCTATGGAGAGAGTTTACCAATTCCAAAGCGTCAATGTGGACCGTTGCACTCTATTTAGTGCTCTTCAAAGTCTAACTTGCTAGTTGAGCATTCGTGCCACTTTTCATAAGGTAAAGACGCGAATAGACCAACTTATGTCTCAAATTGCACAAAAACGTGAAAAGCTCTTCTACGGAGGGAGTTGAGCACTTCCAAAGCATCAATGTGGACCGTTGCACTCTATTTAGTGCTCTTCAAAGTCTAACTTGCTAGTTGAGCATTCGTGCCACGTTTCATAAGGTAAAGACGCGAATAGACCAAGTTATGTGTCAAATTGCACAAAAACGTGAAAAGCTCCTCTATGGAGAGAGTTTACCCATTCCAAAGCATCAATGAGGACTGTTGTACTCTATTTAGTGCTCTTAAAAGTCTAACTCGCTAGTTGAGCATTCGTGCCACGTTTCATAAGGTAAAGACGCAAATAGACCAAGTTATTTCTCAAATTGAACAAAAACGTGAAAAGCTGCTTTATGGAGATAGTTGAGCATTTCCAAAGCATCAATGTGGACCGTTGTACTCTACTTAGTGCTCTTAAAAGTCTAACTTGCTAGTTGAGCCTTCGTGCCACGTTTCGTAAGGTAAATATGCGAATAGATCAAGTAATGTTTGCAATTGCACAAAAACGTGAAAAGCTCCTCCATGGAGAGAGTTGAGCAATTCCAAAGCATCAATGTGGACCGTTGTACTCTATTTAGTGCTCTTAAAATTCTAACTTGCTAGTTCAGCCTTCGTGCCACGTTTCATAAGGTAAAGACGTGAATAGACCAAGTTATGTCTCATATTGCACAAAAACATGAAAATCTCCTCTATGGAGATAGTTGAGCAATTCCAAAGCATCAATGTGGACCGTTGTACTCTATTTAGTGCTCTTAAAAGTCTAACTTGCTAGTTGAGCCTTCGTGCCACGTTTCATAAGGTAAAGACGCGAATAGACCAAGTTATGTGTCAAATTGCACAAAAACGTGAAAAGCTCCTCTACGGAGGGAGTTGAGCACTTCCAAAGCATCAATGTGGACCGTTGTACTCTATTTAGTGCTCTTAAAAGTCTAACTTGCTAGTTGAGCCTTCGTGCCACGTTTCGTAAGGTAAATATGCGAATAGATCAAGTTATGTTTGCAATTGCACAAAAACGTGAAAAGCTCCTCCATGGAGAGAGTTGAGCAATTCTAAAACATCAATGTGGACCGTTGTACTCTATTTAGTGCTCTTACAATTCTAACTTGCTAGTTCAGCCTTCGTGCCACGTTTCATAAGGTAAAAACGCGAATAGACCAAGTTATGTCTCAAATTGCACAAAAACGTGAAAATCTCCTCTACGGAGGGAGTTGAGCACTTCCAAAGCATCAATGTCGACCGTTGTACTCTATTTAGTCCTCTTAAAAGTCTAACTTGTTAGTTGAGCCTTCGTGCCACGTTTCATAAGGTAAAGACGCGAATAGACCAAGTTATATGTCAAATTGCACAAAAACGTGAAAAGCTCCTCTATGGAGATAGTTGAGCAATTGCAAAGCATCAAAGTGGACCGTTGAACTCTATTTAGTGCTATTAAATGTCTAACTTGCTAGTTGAGCCATTGTGCCTCGTTTCATGAGGTAAAGACGCGAATAGACCAAGTTATGTCTCAAATTGCTTAAAAACGTGAAAAGCTCCTCTACGGAGAGAGTTGAGCATTTCCAAAGCATCAATGTGGACCGTTCTACTCTACTTAGTGCTCTTAAAAGTCTAACTTGCTAGTTGAGCCTTCGTGCCACGTTTCGTAAGGTAAATATGCGAATAGATCAAGTTATGTTTGCAATTGCACAAAAACGTGAAAAGCTCCTCCATGGAGAGAGTTGAGCAATTCCAAAGCATCAATGTGGACCGTAGTACTCTATTTAGTGCTCTTGAAATTCTAACTTGCTAGCTCAACCTTCGTGCCACGTTTCATAAGGTAAAGACGTGAATAGACCAAGTTATGTCTCAAATTGCACAAAAACATGAAAAGCTCCTCTATGGAGAGAGTTGAGCAATTCCAAAGCATCAATGTGGACCGTTGTATCTATTTAGTGCTCTTAAAAGTCTAACTTGCTAGTTGAGCCTTCGTGCCACGTTTCATAAGGTAAAGACGCGAATAGACCAAGTTATGTCTCAAATTGCTTAAAAACGTGAAAAGCTCCTCTACGGAGAGAGTTGAGCACTTCCAAAGCATCAATGTGGACCGTTGTACTATATTTAGTGCTCTTAAAAGTCTAACTTGCTAGTTGAGCCTTCGTGCCACGTTTCATAAGGTAAAGACGCGAATAGACCAAGTTATGTGTCAAATTGCACAAAAACGTGAAAAGCTTCTCTATGGAGAGAGTTTACCAATTCCAAAGCATCAATGTGGACCGTTGCACTCTATTTAGTTCTCTTAAAAGTCTAACTTTCTAGTTGAGCATTCGTGCCACGTTTCATAAGGTAAAGACGCAAATAAACCAAGTTATGTTTCAAATTGCTGAAAAACGTGAAAAGCTCCTCTATGGAGAGAGTTGAGCATTTCCAAAGCATCAATGTGGACCGTTCTACTCTACTTAGTGCTCTTAAAAGTCTAACTTGCTAGTTGAGCCTTCGTGCCACGTTTCGTAAGGTAAATATGCGAATAGATCAAGTTATGTTTGCAATTGCAAAAAAAAGTGAAAAGCTCCTCCATGGAGAGAGTTGAGCAATTCCAAAGCATCAATGTGGACCGTTGTACTCAATTTAGTGCTCTTAAAAGTCTAACTTGCTAGTTGAGCTTTCGTGCCACGTTTCATAAGGTAAAGACGCGAATAGACCAAGTTATGTGTCAAATTGCACAAAAACGTGAAAAGCTCCTCTACGGAGGGAGTTGAGCACTTCCAAAGCATCAATGTGGACCGTTGTACTCTATTTAGTGCTCTTAAAAGTCTAACTTGCTAGTTGAGCCTTCGTGCCACGTTTCGTAAGGTAAATATGCGAATAGATCAAGTTATGTTTGCAATTGCACAAAAACGTGAAAAGCTCCTCCATGGAGACAGTTGAGCAATTCCAAAGCATCAATGTGGACCGTTGTACTCTATTTAGTGCTCTTACAATTCTAACTTGCTAGTTCAGCCTTCGTGCCACGTTTCATAAGGTAAAAACGCGAATAGACCAAGTTATGTCTCAAATTGCACAAAAACGTGAAAATCTCCTCTACGGAGGGAGTTGAGCACTTCCAAAGCATCAATGTCGACCGTTGTACTCTATTTAGTGCTCTTAAAAGTCTAACTTGTTAGTTGAGCCTTCGTGCCACGTTTCATAAGGTAAAGACGCGAATAGACCAAGTTATATGTCAAATTGCACAAAAACGTGAAAAGCTCCTCTATGGAGAGAGTTGAGCAATTCCAAAGCATCAAAGTGGACCGTTGAACTCTATTTAGTGCTCTTAAATGTCTAACTTGCTAGTTGAGCCATTGTGCCTCGTTTCATGTGGTAAAGACGCGAATAGACCAAGTTATGTCTCAAATTGCTTAAAAACGTGAAAAGCTCCTCTACGGAGAGAGTTGAGCAATTCCAAATCATCAATTTGGACCGTTGTACTCTATTTAGTGCTCTTCAAATTCTAACTTGCTAGTTGAGCCTTCGTGCCACGTTTCATAAGGTAAAGACGCGAATAGACCAAGTTATGTGTCAAATTGCACAAAAACGTGAAAAGCTCCTCTATGGAGAGAGTTTACCAATTCCAAAGCATCAATGTGGACCGTTGCACTCTATTTAGTTCTATTAAAAGTCTAACTTTCTAGTTGAGCATTCGTGCCACGTTTCATAAGGTAAAGACGCAAATAGACCAAGTTATGTTTCAAATTGCTAAAAAACGTGAAAAGCTCCTCTATGGAGAGAGTTGAGCATTTCCAAAGCATCAATGTGGACCGTTCTACTCTACTTAGTGCTCTTAAAAGTCTAACTTGCTAGTTGAGCCTTTGTGCCACGTTTCGTAAGGTAAATATGCGAATAGATCAAGTTATGTTTGCAATTGCACAAAAAAGTGAAAAGCTCCTCCATGGAGAGAGTTGAGCAATTCCAAAGCATCAATGTGGACCGTTGTACTCTATTTAGTGCTCTTAAAAGTCTAACTTGCTAGTTGAGCCTTCGTGCCACGTTTCATAAGGTAAAGACGCGAATAGACCAAGTTATGTGTCAAATTGAACAAAAACGTGAAAAGCTCCTCTACGTAGGGAGTTGAGCACTTCCAAAGCATCAATGTGGACCGTTGTACTCTATTTAGTGCTCTTAAAAGTCTAACTTGCTAGTTGAGCCTTCGTGCCACGTTTCGTAAGGTAAATATGCGAATAGATCAAGTTATGTTTGCAATTGCACAAAAACGTGAAAAGCTCCTCCATGGAGAGAGTTGAGCAATTCCAAAGCATCAATGTGGACCGTTGTACTCTATTTAGTGCTCTTACAATTCTAACTTGCTAGTTCAGCCTTCCTGCCACGTTTCATAAGGTAAAAACGCGAATAGACCAAGTTATGTCTCAAATTGCACAAAAACGTGAAAATCTCCTCTACGGAGGGAGTTGAGCACTTCCAAAGCATCAATGTCGACCGTTGTACTCTATTTAGTGCTCTTAAAAGTCTAACTTGTTAGTTGAGCCTTCGTGCCACGTTTCATAAGGTAAAGACGCGAATAGACCAAGTTATATGTCAAATTGCACAAAAACGTGAAAAGCTCCTCTATGGAGAGAGTTGAGCAATTCCAAAGCATCAAAGTGGACCGTTGAACTCTATTTAGTGCTCTTAAATGTCTAACTTGCTAGTTGATCCATTGTGCCTCGTTTCATGTGGTAAAGACGCGAATAGACCAAGTTATGTCTCAAATTGCTTAAAAACGTGAAAAGCTCCTCTACGGAGAGAGTTGAGCAATTCCAAAGCATCAATTTGGACCGTTGTACTCTATTTAGTGCTCTTCAAATTCTAACTTGCTAGTTGAGCCTTCGTGCCACGTTTCATAAGGTAAAGACGCGAATAGACCAAGTTATGTGTCAAATTGCACAAAAACGTGAAAAGCTCCTATATGGAGAGAGTTTACCAATTCCAAAGCATCAATGTGGACCGTTGCACTCTATTTAGTTCTCTTAAAAGCTAACTTGGTAGTTGAGCATTCGTGCCACGTTTCATAAGGTAAAGACGCAAATAGACCAAGTTATGTCTCAAATTGCTCAAAAACGTGAAAAGCTCCTCTACGGAGGGAGTTGAGCACTTCCAAAGCATCAATGTGGACCGTTGTACTCTATTTAGTGCTCTTAAAAGTCTAACTTGCTAGTTGAGCCTTCGTGCCACGTTTCGTAAGGTAAATATGCGAATAGATCAAGTTATGTTTGCAATTGCACAAAAACGTGAAAAGCTCCTCCATGGAGAGAGTTGAGCAATTCCAAAGCATCAATGTGGACCGTTGTACTCTATTTAGTGCTCTTACAATTCTAACTTGCTAGTTCAGCCTTCGTGCCATGTTTCATAAGGTAAAAACGCGAATAGACCAAGTTATGTCTCAAATTGCACAAAAACGTGAAAATCTCCTCTACGAAGGGAGTTGAGCACTTCCTAAGCATCAATGTCGACCGTTGTACTCTATTTAGTGCTCTTAAAAGTCTAACTTGTTAGTTGAGCCTTCGTGCCACGTTTCATAAGGTAAAGGCGCGAATAGACCAAGTTATATGTCAAATTGCACAAAAACGTGAAAAGCTCCTCTATGGAGAGAGTTGAGCAATTCCAAAGCATCAAAGTGGACCGTTGAACTCTATTTAGTGCTCTTAAATGTCTAACTTGCTAGTTGAGCCATTGTGCCTCGTTTCATGTGGTAAAGACGCGAATAGACCAAGTTATGTCTCAAATTGCTTAAAAACGTGAAAAGCTCCTCTACGGAGAGAGTTGAGCAATTCCAAATCATCAATTTGGACCGTTGTACTCTATTTAGTGCTCTTCAAATTCTAACTTGCTAGTTGAGCCTTTGTGCCACGTTTCATAAGGTAAAGACGCGAATAGACCAAGTTATGTGTCAAATTGCACAAAAACGTGAAAAGCTCCTATATGGAGAGAGTTTACCAATTCCAAAGCATCAATGTGGACCGTTGCACTCTATTTAGTTCTCTTAAAAGTCTAACTTGGTAGTTCAGCATTCGTGCCACGTTTCATAAGGTAAAGACGCAAATAGACCAAGTTATGTCTCAAATTGCTCAAAAACGTGAATAGCTCCTCTATGGAGAGAGTTGAGCATTTCCAAAGCATCAATTTGGACCGTTTTACTCTACTTAGTGCTCTTAAAAGTCTAACTTGCTAGTTGAGCCATTGTGCCTCGTTTCATGTGGTAAAGACGCGAATAGACCAAGTTATGTCTCAAATTGCTTAAAAACGTGAAAAGCTCCTCTACGGAGAGAGTTGAGCAATTCCAAATCATCAATTTGGACCGTTGTACTCTATTTAGTGCTCTTCAAATTCTAACTTGCTAGTTGAGCCTTTGTGCCACTTTTCATAAGGTAAAGACGCGAATAGACCAAGTTATGTGTCAAATTGCACAAAAACGTGAAAAGCTCCTATATGGAGAGAGTTTACCAATTCCAAAGCATCAATGTGGACCGTTGCACTCTATTTAGTTCTCTTAAAAGTCTAACTTGGTAGTTCAGCATTCGTGCCACGTTTCATAAGGTAAAGACGCAAATAGACCAAGTTATGTCTCAAATTGCTCAAAAACGTGAATAGCTCCTCTATGGAGAGAGTTGAGCATTTCCAAAGCATCAATGTGGACCGTTTTACTCTACTTAGTGCTCTTAAAAGTCTAACTTGCTAGTTGAGCCATTGTGCCTCGTTTCATGTGGTAAAGACGCGAATAGACCAAGTTATGTCTCAAATTGCTTAAAAACGTGAAAAGCTCCTCTACGGAGAGAGTTGAGCAATTCCAAAGCATCAATGTGGACCGTTGTACTCTATTTAGTGCTCTTCAAATTCTAACTTGCTAGTTGAGCCTTTGTGCCACGTTTCATAAGGTAAAGACGCGAATAGACCAAGTTATGTGTCAAATTGCACAAAAACGTGAAAAGCTCCTATATGGAGAGAGTTTACCAATTCCAAAGCATCAATGTGGACCGTTGCACTCTATTTAGTTCTCTTAAAAGTCTAACTTGCTAGTTCAGCATTCGTGCCACGTTTCATAAGGTAAAGACGCAAATAGACCAAGTTATGTCTCAAATTGCTCAAAAACGTGAATAGCTCCTCTATGGAGAGAGTTGAGCATTTCCAAAGCATCAATGTGGACCGTTTTACTCTACTTAGTGCTCTTAAATGTCTAACTTGCTAGTTGAGCCATTCGTGCCATCGTTTCATAGGGTAAAGACGCGAATAGACCAAGTTATGTCTCAAATTGCTACAAAAACGTGAAAAGCTCCTCTACGGAGAGAGTTGAGCAATTCCAAATCATCAATTTGGACCGTTGTACTCTATTTAGTGCTCTTCAAATTCTAACTTGCTAGTTGAGCCTTTGTGCCACTTTTCATAAGGTAAAGACGCGAATAGACCAAGTTATGTGTCAAATTGCACAAAAACGTGAAAAGCTCCTCTATGGAGAGAGTTTACCAATTCCAAAGCATCAATGTGGACCGTTGCACTCTATTTAGTTCTCTTAAAAGTCTAACTTTCTAGTTGAGCATTCGTGCCACGTTTCATAAGGTAAAGACGCAAATAGACCAAGTTATGTTTCAAATTGCTCAAAAACGTGCAAAGCTCCTCTATGGAGAGAGTTGAGCATTTCCAAAGCATCAATGTGGACCGTTCTACTCTACTTAGTGCTCTTAAAAGTCTAACTTGCTAGTTGAGCCTTTGTGCCACGTTTCGTAAGGTAAATATGCGAATAGATCAAGTTATGTTTGCAATTGCACAAAAAAGTGAAAAGCTCCTCCATGGAGAGAGTTGAGCAATTCCAAAGCATCAATGTGGACCGTTGTACTCTATTTAGTGCTCTTAAAAGTCTAACTTGCTAGTTGAGCCTTCGTGCCACGTTTCATAAGGTAAAGACGCGAATAGACCAAGTTATGTGTCAAATTGCACAAAAACGTGAAAAGCTCCTCTACGTAGGGAGTTGAGCACTTCCAAAGCATCAATGTGGACCGTTGTACTCTACTTAGTGCTCTTAAAAGTCTAACTTGCTAGTTGAGCCTTCGTGCCACGTTTCGTAAGGTAAATATGCGAATAGATCAAGTTATGTTTGCAATTGCACAAAAACGTGAAAAGCTCCTCCATGGAGAGAGTTGAGCAATTCCAAAGCATCAATGTGGACCGTAGTACTCTATTTAGTGCTCTTAAAATTCTAACTTGCTAGCTCAACCTTCGTGCCACGTTTCATAAGGTAAAGACGTGAATAGACCAAGTTATGTCTCAAATTGCACAAAAACATGAAAAGCTCCTCTATGGAGAGAGTTGAGCAATTCCAAAGCATCAATGTGGACCGTTGTACTCTATTTAGTGCTCTTAAAAGTCTAACTTGCTAGTTGAGCCTTCGTGCCACGTTTCATAAGGTAAAGACGCGAATAGACCAAGTTATGTCTCAAATTGCTTAAAAACGTGAAAAGCTACTCTACGGAGAGAGTTGAGCACTTCCAAAGCATCAATGTGGACCGTTGTACTATATTTAGTGCTCTTAAAAGTCTAACTTGCTAGTTGAGCCTTCGTGCCACGTTTCATAAGGTAAAGACGCGAATAGACCAAGTTATGTGTCAAATTGCACAAAAACGTGAAAAGCTCCTCTATGGAGAGAGTTTACCAATTCCAAAGCATCAATGTGGACCGTTGTATCTATTTAGTGCTCTTAAAAGTGTAACTTGCTAGTTGAGCCTTCGTGCCACGTTTCATAAGGTAAAGACGCGAATAGACCAAGTTATGTCTCAAATTGCTTAAAAACGTGAAAAGCTACTCTACGGAGAGAGTTGAGCACTTCCAAAGCATCAATGTGGACCGTTGTACTATATTTAGTGCTCTTAAAAGTCTAACTTGCTAGTTGAGCCTTCGTGCCACGTTTCATAAGGTAAAGACGCGAATAGACCAAGTTATGTGTCAAATTGCACAAAAACGTGAAAAGCTCCTCTATGGAGCGAGTTTACCCATTCCAAAGCATCAATGTGGACCTTTGTACTCTATTTAGTGCTCTTAAAAGTCTAACTTGCTAGTTGAGCATTCGTGCCACGTTTCATAAGGTAAAGACGCAAATAGACCAAGTTATGTCTCAAATTGAACAAAAACGTGAAAACCTGCTTTATGGAGATAGTTGAGCATTTCCAAAGCATCAATGTGGACCGTTGTACTCTACTTAGTGCTCTTAAAAGTCTAACTTGCTAGTTGAGCCTTCGTGCCACGTTTCGTAAGGTAAATATGCGAATAGATCAAGTTATGTTTGCAATTGCACAAAAACGTGAAAAGCTCCTCCAAGGAGAGAGTTGAGCAATTCCAAAGCATCAATGTGGACCGTTGTACTCTATTTAGTGCTCTTAAATTTCTAACTTGCTAGTTTAGCCTTCGTGCCACGTTTCATAAGGTAAAGACGTGCATAGACCAAGTTATGTCTCATATTGCACAAAAACATGAAAATCTCCTCTATGGAGAGAGTTGAGCAATTCCAAAGCATCAATGTGGACCGTTGTACTCTATTTAGTGCTCTTAAAATTCTAACTTGCTAGTTGAGCCTTCGTGCCACGTTTCATAAGGTAAAGACGCGAATAGACCAAGTTATGTCTCAAATTGCTTAAAAACGTGAAAAGCTACTCTACGGAGAGAGTTGAGCACTTCCAAAGCATCAATGTGGACCGTTGTACTATATTTAGTGCTCTTAAAAGTCTAACTTGCTAGTTGAGCCTTCGTGCCACGTTTCATAAGGTAAAGACGCGAATAGACCAAGTTATGTGTCAAATTGCACAAAAACGTGAAAAGCTCCTCTATGGAGAGAGTTTACCAATTCCAAAGCATCAATGTGGACCGTTGCACTCTATTTAGTTCTCTTAAAAGTCTAACTTGCTAGTTGAGCATTCGTGCCACGTTTCATAAGGTAAAGACGCAAATAGACCAAGTTATGTTTCAAATTGCTCAAAAACGTGAAAAGCTCCTCTATGGAGAGAGTTGAGCATTTCCAAAGCATCAATGTGGACCGTTCTACTCTACTTAGTGCTCTTAAAAGTCTAACTTGCTAGTTGAGCCTTCGTGCCACGTTTCGTAAGGTAAATATGCGAATAGATCAAGTTATGTTTGCAATTGCACAAAAACGTGAAAAGCTCCTCCATGGAGAGAGTCGAGCAATTCCAAAGCATCAATGTGGACCGTAGTACTCTATTTAGTGCTCTTAAAATTCTAACTTGCTAGTTCAGCCTTCGTGCCACGTTTCATAAGGTAAAGACGTGAATAGACCAAGTTATGTCTCAAATTGCACAAAAACATGAAAAGCTCCTCTATGGAGAGAGTTGAGCAATTCCAAAGCATCAATGTGGACCGTTGTACTCTACTTAGTGTTCTTAAAAGTCTAACTTGCTAGTTGAGCCTTCATGCCACGTTCATAAGGTAAAGACGCGAATAGACCAAGTTATGTGTCAAATTGCACAAAAACGTGAGAAGCTCCTCTATGGAGAGAGTTTACCAATTCCAAAGCATCAATGTGGACCGTTGCACTCTATTTAGTGCTCTTAAAAGTCTAACTTGCTAGTTGAGCATTCGTGCCACGTTTCGTAAGGTCAAGACGCAAATAGACCAACTTATGTCTCAAATTGCACAAAAACGTGAAAAGGTCCTCTACGGAGGGAGTTGAGCACTTCCAAAGCATCAATGTGGACCGTTGTACTCTATTTAGTGCTCTTAAAAGTCTCACTTGCTAGTTGAGCCTTCGTGCCACGTTTCATAAGGTAAAGACGCGAATAGACCAAGTTATGTCTCAAATTGCTTAAAAACGTGAAAAGCTACTCTACGGAGAGAGTTGAGCACTTCCAAAGCATCAATGTGGACCGTTGTACTATATTTAGTGCTCTTAAAAGTCTAACTTGCTAGTTGAGCCTTCGTGCCACGTTTCATAAGGTAAAGACGTGCATTGACCAAGTTATGTCTCATATTGCACAAAAACATGAAAATCTCCTCCATGGAGAGAGTTGAGCAATTCCAAAGCATCAATGTGGACCGTTGTACTCTATTTAGTGCTCTTAAAATTCTAACTTGCTAGTTGAGCCTTCGTGCCACGTTTCATAAGGTAAAGACGCGAATACACCAAGTTATGTCTCAAATTGCTTAAAAACGTGAAAAGCTACTCTACGGAGAGAGTTGAGCACTTCCAAAGCATCAATGTGGACCGTTGTACTATATTTAGTGCTCTTAAAAGTCTAACTTGCTAGTTGAGCCTTCGTGCCACGTTTCATAAGGTAAAGACGCGAATAGACCAAGTTATGTGTCAAATTGCACAAAAACGTGAAAAGCTCCTCTATGGAGAGAGTTTACCAATTCCAAAGCATCAATGTGGACCGTTGCACTCTATTTAGTTCTCTTAAAAGTCTAACTTGCTAGTTGAGCATTCGTGCCACGTTTCATAAGGTAAAGACGCAAATAGACCAAGTTATGTTTCAAATTGCTCAAAAACGTGAAAAGCTCCTCTATGGAGAGAGTTGAGCATTTCCAAAGCATCAATGTGGACCGTTCTACTCTACTTAGTGCTCTTAAAAGTCTAACTTGCTAGTTGAGCCTTCGTGCCACGTTTCGTAAGGTAAATATGCGAATAGATCAAGTTATGTTTGCAATTGCACAAAAACGTGAAAAGCTCCTCCATGGAGAGAGTCGAGCAATTCCAAAGCATCAATGTGGACCGTAGTACTCTATTTAGTGCTCTTAAAATTCTAACTTGCTAGTTCAGCCTTCGTGCCACGTTTCATAAGGTAAAGACGTGAATAGACCAAGTTATGTCTCAAATTGCACAAAAACATGAAAAGCTCCTCTATGGAGAGAGTTGAGCAATTCCAAAGCATCAATGTGGACCGTTGTATCTACTTAGTGTTCTTAAAAGTCTAACTTGCTAGTTGAGCCTTCATGCCACGTCATAAGGTAAAGACGCGAATAGACCAAGTTATGTGTCAAATTGCACAAAAACGTGAGAAGCTCCTCTATGGAGAGAGTTTACCAATTCCAAAGCATCAATGTGGACCGTTGCACTCTATTTAGTGCTCTTAAAAGTCTAACTTGCTAGTTGAGCATTCGTGCCACGTTTCGTAAGGTAAAGACGCAAATAGACCAACTTATGTCTGAAATTGCACAAAAACGTGAAAAGGTCCTCTACGGAGGGAGTTGAGCACTTCCAAAGCATCAATGTGGACCGTTGTACTTTATTTAGTGCTCTTAAAAGTCTAACTTGCTAGTTGAGCCTTCGTGCCACGTTTCATAAGGTAAAGACGCGAATAGACCAAGTTATGTGTCAAATTGCACAAAAACGTGAAAAGCTCCTCTATGGAGCGAGTTTACCCATTCCAAAGCATCAATGTGGACCTTTGTACTCTATTTAGTGCTCTTAAAAGTCTAACTTGCTAGTTGAGCATTCGTGCCACGTTTCATAAGGTAAAGACGCAAATAGACCAAGTTATGTCTCAAATTGAACAAAAACGTGAAAAGCTGCTTTATGGAGATAGTTGAGCATTTCCAAAGCATCAATGTGGACCGTTGTACTCTACTTAGTGCTCTTAAAAGTCTAACTTGCTAGTTGAGCCTTCGTGCCACGTTTCGTAAGGTAAATATGCGAATAGATCAAGTTATGTTTGCAATTGCACAAAAACGTGAAAAGCTCCTCCAAGGAGAGAGTTGAGCAATTCCAAAGCACCAATGTGGACCGTTGTACTCTATTTAGTGCTCTTAAAATTCTAACTTGCTAGTTCAGCCTTCGTGCCACGTTTCATAAGGTAAAGACGTGCATTGACCAAGTTATGTCTCATATTGCACAAAAACATGAAAATCTCCTCCATGGAGAGAGTTGAGCAATTCCAAAGCATCAATGTGGACCGTTGTACTCTATTTAGTGCTCTTAAAATTCTAACTTGCTAGTTGAGCCTTCGTGCCACGTTTCATAAGGTAAAGACGCGAATAGACCAAGTTATGTCTCAAATTGCTTAAAAACGTGAAAAGCTACTCTACGGAGAGAGTTGAGCACTTCCAAAGCATCAATGTGGACCGTTGTACTATATTTAGTGCTCTTAAAAGTCTAACTTGCTAGTTGAGCCTTCGTGCCACGTTTCATAAGGTAAAGACGCGAATAGACCAAGTTATGTGTCAAATTGCACAAAAACGTGAAAAGCTCCTCTATGGAGAGAGTTTACCAATTCCAAAGCATCAATGTGGACCGTTGCACTCTATTTAGTTCTCTTAAAAGTCTAACTTGCTAGTTGAGCATTCGTGCCACGTTTCATAAGGTAAAGACGCAAATAGACCAAGTTATGTTTCAAATTGCTCAAAAACGTGAAAAGCTCCTCTATGGAGAGAGTTGAGCATTTCCAAAGCATCAATGTGGACCGTTCTACTCTACTTAGTGCTCTTAAAAGTCTAACTTGCTAGTTGAGCCTTCGTGCCACGTTTCGTAAGGTAAATATGCGAATAGATCAAGTTATGTTTGCAATTGCACAAAAACGTGAAAAGCTCCTCCATGGAGAGAGTCGAGCAATTCCAAAGCATCAATGTGGACCGTAGTACTCTATTTAGTGCTCTTAAAATTCTAACTTGCTAGTTCAGCCTTCGTGCCACGTTTCATAAGGTAAAGACGTGAATAGACCAAGTTATGTCTCAAATTGCACAAAAACATGAAAAGCTCCTCTATGGAGAGAGTTGAGCAATTCCAAAGCATCAATGTGGACCGTTGTATCTACTTAGTGTTCTTAAAAGTCTAACTTGCTAGTTGAGCCTTCATGCCACGTCATAAGGTAAAGACGCGAATAGACCAAGTTATGTGTCAAATTGCACAAAAACGTGAGAAGCTCCTCTATGGAGAGAGTTTACCAATTCCAAGGCATCAATGTGGACCGTTGCACTCTATTTAGTGCTCTTAAAAGTCTAACTTGCTAGTTGAGCATTCGTGCCACGTTTCGTAAGGTAAAGACGCAAATAGACCAACTTATGTCTCAAATTGCACAAACACGTGAAAAGGTCCTCTACGGAGGGAGTTGAGCACTTCCAAAGCATCAATGTGGACCGTTGTACTCTATTTAGTGCTCTTAAAAGTCTAACTTGCTAGTTGAGCCTTCGTGCCACGTTTCATAAGGTAAAGACGCGAATAGACTAAGTTATGTGTCAAATTGCACAAAAACGTGAAAAGCTCCTCTATGGAGCGAGTTTACCCATTCCAAAGCATCAATGTGGACCTTTGTACTCTATTTAGTGCTCTTAAAAGTCTAACTTGCTAGTTGAGCATTCGTGCCACGTTTCATAAGGTAAAGACGCAAATAGACCAAGTTATGTCTCAAATTGAACAAAAACGTGAAAAGCTGCTTTATGGAGATAGTTGAGCATTTCCAAAGCATCAATGTGGACCGTTGTACTCTACTTAGTGCTCTTAAAAGTCTAACTTGCTAGTTGAGCCTTCGTGCCACGTTTCGTAAGGTAAATATGCGAATAGATCAAGTTATGTTTGCAATTGCACAAAAACGTGAAAAGCTCCTCCAAGGAGAGAGTTGAGCAATTCCAAAGCATCAATGTGGACCGTTGTACTCTATTTAGTGCTCTTAAAATTCTAACTTGCTAGTTCAACCTTAGTGCCACGTTTCATAAGGTAAAGACGTGCATAGACCAAGTTATGTCTCATATTGCACAAAAACATGAAAATCTCCTCCATGGAGAGAGTTGAGCAATTCCAAAGCATCAATGTGGACCGTTGTACTCTATTTAGTGCTCTTAAAATTCTAACTTGCTAGTTGAGCCTTCGTGCCACGTTTCATAAGGTAAAGACGCGAATAGACCAAGTTATGTCTCAAATTGCTTAAAAACGTGAAAAGCTACTCTACGGAGAGAGTTGAGCACTTCCAAAGCATCAATGTGGACCGTTGTACTATATTTAGTGCTCTTAAAAGTCTAACTTGCTAGTTGAGCCTTCGTGCCACGTTTCATAAGGTAAAGACGTGAATAGACCAAGTTATGTCTCAAATTGCACAAAAACGTGAAAAGCTCCTCTATGGAGAGAGTTTACCAATTCCAAAGCATCAATGTGGACCGTTGCACTCTATTTAGTTCTCTTAAAAGTCTAATTTGCTAGTTGAGCATTCGTGCCACGTTTCGTAAGGTAAATATGCGAATAGATCAAGTTATGTTTGCAATTGCACAAAAACGTGAAAAGCTCCTCCATGGAGAGAGTTGAGCAATTCCAAAGCATCAATGTGGACCGTAGTACTCTATTTAGTGCTCTTAAAATTCTAACTTGCTAGTTCAGCCTTCGTGCCACGTTTCATAAGGTAAAGAATAGACCAAGTTATGTCTCAAATTGCACAAAAACATGAAAAGCTCCTCTATGGAGAGAGTTGAGCAATTCCAAAGCATCAATGTGGACCGTTGCATCCATTTAGTGCTCTTAAGAGTCTAACTTGCTAGTTGAGCCTTCGTGCCACGTTTCATAAGGTAAAGACGCAAATAGACCAACGTATGTCTCAAATTGCACAAAAACGTGAAAAGCTGCTTTGTGGAGATAGTTGAGCATTTCCAAAGCATCAATGTGGACCGTTGTACTCTATTTAGTGCTCTTAAAAGTCTAACTTGCTAGTTGAGCCTTCGTGCCACGTTTCATAAGGTAAAGACGTGAGTAGACCAAGTTATGTCTCAAATTGCACAAAAATGCGAAAAGCTCCTCTATGGAGAGAGTTTACCAATTCCAAAGCATCAATGTGGACCGTTGCACTCTATTTAGTTCTCTTAAAAGTCTAACTTGCTAGTTGAGCATTCGTGCCACGTTTCATAAGGTAAACACGCAAATAGACCAAGTTATGTCTCAAATTGCTCAAAAACGTGAAAAGCTCCTCTATGGAGAGAGTTGAGCATTTCCAAAGCATCAATGTGGACCGTTGTACTCTACTTAGTGCTCTTAAAAGTCTAACTTGCTAGTTGAGCCTTCGTGCCACGTTTCGTAAGGTAAATATGCGAATAGATCAAGTTATGTTTGCAATTGCATAAAAACGTGAAAAGCTCCTCCATGGAGAGAGTTGAGCAATTCCAAAGCATCAATGTGGACCGTAGTACTCTATTTAGTGCTCTTAAAATTCTAACTTGCTAGTTCAGCCTTCGTGCCACGTTTCATAAGGTAAAGACGTGAATAGACCAAGTTATGTCTCAAATTGCACAAAAACATGAAAAGCTCCTCTATGGAGAGGGTTGAGCAATTCCAAAGCATCAATGTGGACCGTTGTATCTATTTAGTGCTCTTAAAAGTCTAACTTGCTAGTTGAGCCTTCGTGCCACGTTTCATAAGGGAAAGACGCGAATAGACCAAGTTATGTCTCAAATTGCTTAAAAACGTGAAAAGCTCCTCTACGGAGAGAGTTGAGCAATTCCAAAGCATCAATGTGGACCGTTGTACTCTATTTACTGCTCTTAAAAGTCTAACTTGCTAGTTGAGCCTTCGTGCCACGTTTCATAAGGTAAAGACGTGAATAGACCAAGTTATGTCTCAAATTGTACAAAAACGTGAAAAGCTCCTCTATGGAGAGAGTTTACCAATTCCAAAGCATCAATGTGGACCGTTGCACTCTATTTAGTTCTCTTAAAAGTCTAACTTGCTAGTTGAGCATTCGTGCCACGTTTCATAAGGTAAAGACGCAAATAGACCAAGTTATGTCTCAAATTGCTCAAAAACGTGAAAAGCTCCTCTATGGAGAGAGTTGAGCATTTCCAAAGCATCAATGTGGACCGTTGTACTCTACTTAGTGCTCTTAAAAGTCTAAGTTGCTAGTTGACCCTTCGTGCTACGTTTCGTAAGGTAAATATGCGAATAGATCAAGTTATGTTTGCAATTGCACAAAAACGAGAAAAGCTCCTCCATGGAGAGAGTTGAGCAATTCCAAAACATCAATGTGGACCGTAGTACTCTATTTAGTGCTCTTAAAATTCTAACTTGCTAGTTCAGCCTTCGTGCCACGTTTCATAAGGTAAAGATGTGAATAGACCAAGTTATGTCTCAAATTGCACAAAAACATGAAAAGCTCCTCTATGGAGAGAGTTGAGCAATTCCAAAGCATCAATGTGGACCGTTGCATCCATTTAGTGCTCTTAAGAGTCTAACTTGCTAGTTGAGCCTTCGTGCCACGTTTCATAAGGTAAAGACGCAAATAGACCAACTTATGTCTCAAATTGCACAAAAACGTGAAAAGCTGCTTTGTGGAGATAGTTGAGAATTTCCAAAGCATCAATGTGGACCGTTGTACTCTATTTAGTGCTCTTAAAAGTCTAACTTGCTAGTTGAGCCTTCGTGCCACGTTTCATAAGGTAAAGACGTGAATAGACCAAGTTAGGTCTCAAATTGCACAAAAATGCGAAAAGCTCCTCTATGGAGAGAGTTTACCAATTCCAAAGCATCAATGTGGACCGTTGCACTCTATTTAGTTCTCTTAAAAGTCTAACTTGCTAGTTGAGCATTCGTGCCACGTTTCATAAGGTAAAGACGCAAATAGACCAAGTTATGTCTCAAATTGCTCAAAAACGTGAAAAGCTCCTCCATGGAGAGAGTTGAGCATTTCCAAAGCATCAATGTGGACCGTTGTACTCTACTTAGTGCTCTTAAAAGTCTAACTTGCTAGTTGAGTCTTCGTGCCACGTTTCGTAAGGTAAATATGCGAATAGATCAAGTTATGTTTGCAACTGCATAAAAACGTGAAAAGCTCCTCCATGGAGAGAGTTGAGCAATTCCAAAGCATCAATGTGGACCGTAGTACTCTATTTAGTGCTCTTAAAATTCTAACTTGCTAGTTCAGCCTTCGTGCCACGTTTCATAAGGTAAAGACTTGAATAGACCAAGTTATGTCTCAAATTGCACAAAAACATGAAAAGCTCCTCTATGGAGAGAGTTGAGCAATTCCAAAGCATCAATGTGGACCGTTGTATCTATTTAGTGCTCTTAAAAGTCTAACTTGCTAGTTGAGCCTTCGTGCCACGTTTCATAAGGGAAAGACGCGAATAGACCAAGTTATGTCTCAAATTGCTTAAAAACGTGAAAAGCTCCTCTACGGAGAGAGTTGAGCAATTCCAAAGCATCAATGTGGACCGTTGTACTCTATTTACTGCTCTTAAAAGTCTAACTTGCTAGTTGAGCCTTCGTGCCACGTTTCATAAGGTAAAGACGTGAATAGACCAAGTTATGTCACAAATTGTACAAAAACGTGAAAAGCTCCTCTATGGAGAGAGTTTACCAATTCCAAAGCATCAATGTGGACCGTTGCACTCTATTTAGTTCTCTTAAAAGTCTAACTTGCTAGTTGAGCATTCGTGCCACGTTTCATAAGGTAAAGACGCAAATAGACCAAGTTATGTCTCAAATTGCTCAAAAACGTGAAAAGCTCCTCTATGGAGAGAGTTGAGCATTTCCAAAGCATCAATGTGGACCGTTGTACTCTACTTAGTGCTCTTAAAAGTCTAACTTGCTAGTTGAGCCTTCGTGCCACGTTTCGTAAGGTAAATATGCGAATAGATCAAGTTATGTTTGCAATTGCACAAAAACGTGAAAAGCTCCTCCATGGAGAGAGTTGAGCAATTCCAAAGCATCAATGTGGACCGTAGTACTCTATTTAGTGCTCTTAAAATTCTAACTTGCTAGTTCAGCCTTCGTGCCACGTTTCATAAGGTAAAGACGTGAATAGACCAAGTTATGTCTCAAATTGCACAAAAACATGAAAAGCTCCTCTATGGAGAGAGTTGAGCAATTCCAAAGCATCAATGTGGACCGTTGCATCTATTTAGTGCTCTTAAGAGTCTAACTTGCTAGTTGAGCCTTCGTGCCACGTTTCATAAGGTAAAGACGCAAATAGACCAACTTATGTCTCAAATTGCACAAAAACGTGAAAAGCGGCTTTGTGGAGATAGTTGAGCATTTCCAAAGCATCAATGTGGACCGTTGTACTCTATTTAGTGCTCTTAAAAGTCTAAGTTGCTAGTTGAGCCTTCGTGCCACGTTTCATAAGGTAAAGACGTGAATAGACCAAGTTATGTCTCAAATTGCACAAAAACGTGAAAAGCTGCTTTGTGGAGATAGTTGAGCATTTCCAAAGCATCAATGTGGACCGTTGTACTCTATTTAGTGCTCTTAAAAGTCTAACTTGCTAGTTGAGCCTTCGCGCCACGTTTCATAAGGTAAAGACGTGAATAGACCAAGTTATGTCTCAAATTGCACAAAAACATGAAAAGCTGCTCTATGGAGAGAGTTGAGCAATTCCAAAGCATCAATGTGGACCGTTGCATCTATTTAATGCTCTTAAGAGTCTAACTTGCTAGTTGAGCATTCGTGCCACGTTTCATAAGGTAAAGACGCAAATAGACCAACTTATGTCTTAAATTGCACAAAAATGTGAAAAGCTGCTTTGTGGAGATAGTTGAGCATTTCCAAAGCATCAATGTGGACCGTTGTACTCTATTTAGTGCTCTTAAAAGTCTAACTTGCTAGTTGAGCCTTCGTGCCACGTTTCATAAGGTAAAGACGTGAATAGACCAAGTTATGTCTCAAATTGCACAAAAACATGAAAAGCTCCTCTATGGAGAGAGTTGAGCAATTCCAAAGCATCAATGGGGACCGTTGTACTCTATTTAGTGTTCTTAAAAGTCTAACTTGCTAGTTGAGCCTTCGTGCGACGTTTCATAAGGTAAAGACGCGAATAGACCAAGTTATGTGTCAAATTGCACAAAAACGTGAGAAGCTCCTCTATGGAGAGAGTTTACCAATTCCAAAGCATCAATGTGGACCGTTGCACTCTATTTAGCACTCTTAAAAGTCTAACTTGCTAGTTGAGCATTCGTGCCACGTTTCATAAGGTAAAGACGCAAATAGACCAAGTTATGTCTCAAATTGCACAAAAACGTGAAAAGCTACTTTATGGAGATAGTTGAGCATTTCCAAAGCATCAATGTGGACCGTTGTACTCTACTTAGTGCTCTTAAAAGTCTAACTTGCTAGTTGAGCCTTCGTGCCACGTTTCGTAAGGTAAATATGCGAATAGATCAAGTTATGTTTGCAATTGCACAAAAACGTGAAAAGCTCCTCCATGGAGAGAGTTGAGCAATTCCAAAGCATCAATGTGGACCGTTGTACTCTATTTAGTGCTCTTAAAATTCTAACTTGCTAGTTCAGCCTTCGTGCCACATTTCATAAGGTAAAGACGTGAATAGACCAAGTTATGTCTCAAATTGCACAAAAACATGAAAAGCTCCTCTATGGAGAGAGTTGAGCAATTCCAAAGCATCAATGTGGACCGTTGTACTCTATTTAGTGCTCTTAAAAGTCTAACTTGCTAGTTGAGCCTTCGTGCCACGTTTCATAAGGTAAAGACGCGAATAGACCAAGTTATGTGTCAAATTGCACAAAAACGTGAGAAGCTCCTCTATGGAGAGAGTTTACCAATTCCAAAGCATCAATGTGGACCGTTGCACTCTATTTAGTGCTCTTAAAAGTCTAACTTGCTAGTTGAGCATTCGTGCCACGTTTCATAAGGTAAAGACGCAAATAGACCAAGTTATGTCTCAATTGCACAAAAACGTGAAAAGCTCCTCTACGGAGGGAGTTGAGCACTTCCAAAGCATCAATGTGGACCGTTGTACTCTATTTAGTGCTCTCAAAAGTCTAACTTGCTAGTTGAGCCTTCGTGCCACGTTTCGTAAGGTAAATATGCGAATAGATCAAGTTATGTTTGCAATTGCACAAAAACGTGAAAAGCTCCTCCATGGAGAGAGTTGAGCAATTCCAAAGCATCAATGTGGACCGTAGTACTCTATTTAGTGCTCTTACAATTCTAACTTGCTAGTTCAGCCTTCGTGCCACGTTTCATAAGGTAAAGACGCGAATAGACCAAGTTATGTATCAAATTGCACAAAAACGTGAAAATCTCCTCTACGGAGGGAGTTGAGCACTTCCAAAGCATCAATGTCGACCGTTGTACTCTATTTAGTGCTCTTAAATGTCTAACTTTCTAGTTGAGCCATTGTGCCTCGTTTCATGAGGTAAAGACGCGAATAGACCAAGTGATGTCTCAAATTGCTTAAAAACGTGAAAAGCTCCTCTACGGAGAGAGTTGAGCAATTCCAAAGCATCAATGTGGACCGTTGTACTCTATTTAGTGCTCTTAAAAGTCTAACTTGCTAGTTGAGCCTTCGTGCCACGTTTCATAAGGTAAAGACGCGAATAGACCAAGTTATGTTTGAAATTGCATAAAAACGTGAAAGGCTCCTCTATGGAGAGAGTTGAGCAATTCCTAAGCATCAATGTGGACCGTTGAACTCTATTTAGTGCTCTTAAAAGTCTAACTTGCTAGCTGTGCCATCGTGCCACGTTTCATAAGGTAAAGACGCGAATAGACCAAGTTATGTGTCAAATTACACAAAAACGTGAGAAGCTCCTCTATGGAGAGAGTTTACCAATTCCAAAGCATCAATGTGGACCGTTGCACTCTATTTAGTGCTCTTAAAAGTCTAACTTGCTAGTTGAGCATTCGTGCCACGTTTCATAAGGTAAAGACGCAAATAGACCAAGTTATGTCTGAATTGCACAAAAACGTGAAAAGCTCCTCTACGGAGGGAGTTGAGGACTTCCAAAGCATCAATGTCGACCGTTGTACTCTATTTAGTGCTCTTAAAAGTCTAACTTGCTAGTTGAGCCTTCGTGCCACGTTTCATAAGGTAAAGACGCGAATAGACCAAGTTATGTGTCAAATTGCACAAAAACGTGAGAAGCTCCTCTATGGAGAGAGTTTACCAATTCCAAAGCATCAATGTGGACCGTTGCACTCTATTTAGTGCTCTTAAAAGTCTAACTTGCTAGTTGAGCATTCGTGCCACGTTTCATAAGGTAAAGACGCAAATAGACCAAGTTATGTCTCAATTGCACAAAAACGTGAAAAGCTCCTCTACGGAGGGAGTTGAGCACTTCCAAAGCATCAATGTGGACCGTTGTACTCTATTTAGTGCTCTTAAAAGTCTAACTTGCTAGTTGAGCCTTCGTGCCACGTTTCGTAAGGTAAATATGCGAATAGATCAAGTTATGTTTGCAATTGCACAAAAACGTGAAAAGCTCCTCCATGGAGAGAGTTGAGCAATTCCAAAGCATCAATGTGGACCGTAGTACTCTATTTAGTGCTCTTACAATTCTAACTTGCTAGTTCAGCCTTCGTGCCACGTTTCATAAGGTAAAGACGTGAATAGACCAAGTTATGTATCAAATTGCACAAAAACGTGAAAATCTCCTCTACGGAGGGAGTTGAGCACTTCCAAAGCATCAATGTCGACCGTTGTACTCTATTTAGTGCTCTTAAATGTCTAGCTTGCCTAGTTGAGCCATTCGTGCCTCGTTTCATGAGGTAAAGACGCGAATAGACCAAGTTATGTCTCAAATTGCTTAAAAACGTGAAAAGCTCTTCTACGGAGAGAGTTGAGCAATTCCAAAGCATCAGTGTGGACCGTTGTACTCTATTTAGTGCTCTTAAAAGTCTAACTTGCTAGTTGAGCCTTCGTGCCACGTTTCATAAGGTAAAGACGCGAATAGACCAAGTTATGTTTGAAATTGCACAAAAACGTGAAAGGCTCCTCTATGGAGAGAGTTGAGCAATTCCTAAGCATCAATGTGGACCGTTGTACTCTACTTAGTGCTCTTAAAAGTCTAACTTGCTAGTTGAGTCTTCGTGCCACGTTTCGTAAGGTAAATATGCGAATAGATCAAGTTATGTTTGCAACTGCATAAAAACGTGAAAAGCTCCTCCATGGAGAGAGTTGAGCAATTCCAAAGCATCAATGTGGACCGTAGTACTCTATTTAGTGCTCTTAAAATTCTAACTTGCTAGTTCAGCCTTCGTGCCACGTTTCATAAGGTAAAGACTTGAATAGACCAAGTTATGTCTCAAATTGCACAAAAACATGAAAAGCTCCTCTATGGAGAGAGTTGAGCAATTCCAAAGCATCAATGTGGACCGTTGTATCTATTTAGTGCTCTTAAAAGTCTAACTTGCTAGTTGAGCCTTCGTGCCACGTTTCATAAGGGAAAGACGCGAATAGACCAAGTTATGTCTCAAATTGCTTAAAAACGTGAAAAGCTCCTCTACGGAGAGAGTTGAGCAATTCCAAAGCATCAATGTGGACCGTTGTACTCTATTTACTGCTCTTAAAAGTCTAACTTGCTAGTTGAGCCTTCGTGCCACGTTTCATAAGGTAAAGACGTGAATAGACCAAGTTATGTCACAAATTGTACAAAAACGTGAAAAGCTCCTCTATGGAGAGAGTTTACCAATTCCAAAGCATCAATGTGGACCGTTGCACTCTATTTAGTTCTCTTAAAAGTCTAACTTGCTAGTTGAGCATTCGTGCCACGTTTCATAAGGTAAAGACGCAAATAGACCAAGTTATGTCTCAAATTGCTCAAAAACGTGAAAAGCTCCTCTATGGAGAGAGTTGAGCATTTCCAAAGCATCAATGTGGACCGTTGTACTCTACTTAGTGCTCTTAAAAGTCTAACTTGCTAGTTGAGCCTTCGTGCCACGTTTCGTAAGGTAAATATGCGAATAGATCAAGTTATGTTTGCAATTGCACAAAAACGTGAAAAGCTCCTCCATGGAGAGAGTTGAGCAATTCCAAAGCATCAATGTGGACCGTAGTACTCTATTTAGTGCTCTTAAAATTCTAACTTGCTAGTTCAGCCTTCGTGCCACGTTTCATAAGGTAAAGACGTGAATAGACCAAGTTATGTCTCAAATTGCACAAAAACATGAAAAGCTCCTCTATGGAGAGAGTTGAGCAATTCCAAAGCATCAATGTGGACCGTTGCATCTATTTAGTGCTCTTAAGAGTCTAACTTGCTAGTTGAGCCTTCGTGCCACGTTTCATAAGGTAAAGACGCAAATAGACCAACTTATGTCTCAAATTGCACAAAAACGTGAAAAGCGGCTTTGTGGAGATAGTTGAGCATTTCCAAAGCATCAATGTGGACCGTTGTACTCTATTTAGTGCTCTTAAAAGTCTAAGTTGCTAGTTGAGCCTTCGTGCCACGTTTCATAAGGTAAAGACGTGAATAGACCAAGTTATGTCTCAAATTGCACAAAAACGTGAAAAGCTGCTTTGTGGAGATAGTTGAGCATTTCCAAAGCATCAATGTGGACCGTTGTACTCTATTTAGTGCTCTTAAAAGTCTAACTTGCTAGTTGAGCCTTCGCGCCACGTTTCATAAGGTAAAGACGTGAATAGACCAAGTTATGTCTCAAATTGCACAAAAACATGAAAAGCTGCTCTATGGAGAGAGTTGAGCAATTCCAAAGCATCAATGTGGACCGTTGCATCTATTTAATGCTCTTAAGAGTCTAACTTGCTAGTTGAGCATTCGTGCCACGTTTCATAAGGTAAAGACGCAAATAGACCAACTTATGTCTTAAATTGCACAAAAACGTGAAAAGCTGCTTTGTGGAGATAGTTGAGCATTTCCAAAGCATCAATGTGGACCGTTGTACTCTATTTAGTGCTCTTAAAAGTCTAACTTGCTAGTTGAGCCTTCGTGCCACGTTTCATAAGGTAAAGACGTGAATAGACCAAGTTATGTCTCAAATTGCACAAAAACATGAAAAGCTCCTCTATGGAGAGAGTTGAGCAATTCCAAAGCATCAATGGGGACCGTTGTATCTATTTAGTGTTCTTAAAAGTCTAACTTGCTAGTTGAGCCTTCGTGCGACGTTTCATAAGGTAAAGACGCGAATAGACCAAGTTATGTGTCAAATTGCACAAAAACGTGAGAAGCTCCTCTATGGAGAGAGTTTACCAATTCCAAAGCATCAATGTGGACCGTTGCACTCTATTTAGCACTCTTAAAAGTCTAACTTGCTAGTTGAGCATTCGTGCCACGTTTCATAAGGTAAAGACGCAAATAGACCAAGTTATGTCTCAAATTGCACAAAAACGTGAAAAGCTACTTTATGGAGATAGTTGAGCATTTCCAAAGCATCAATGTGGACCGTTGTACTCTACTTAGTGCTCTTAAAAGTCTAACTTGCTAGTTGAGCCTTCGTGCCACGTTTCGTAAGGTAAATATGCGAATAGATCAAGTTATGTTTGCAATTGCACAAAAACGTGAAAAGCTCCTCCATGGAGAGAGTTGAGCAATTCCAAAGCATCAATGTGGACCGTTGTACTCTATTTAGTGCTCTTAAAATTCTAACTTGCTAGTTCAGCCTTCGTGCCACATTTCATAAGGTAAAGACGTGAATAGACCAAGTTATGTCTCAAATTGCACAAAAACATGAAAAGCTCCTCTATGGAGAGAGTTGAGCAATTCCAAAGCATCAATGTGGACCGTTGTACTCTATTTAGTGCTCTTAAAAGTCTAACTTGCTAGTTGAGCCTTCGTGCCACGTTTCATAAGGTAAAGACGCGAATAGACCAAGTTATGTGTCAAATTGCACAAAAACGTGAGAAGCTCCTCTATGGAGAGAGTTTACCAATTCCAAAGCATCAATGTGGACCGTTGCACTCTATTTAGTGCTCTTAAAAGTCTAACTTGCTAGTTGAGCATTCGTGCCACGTTTCATAAGGTAAAGACGCAAATAGACCAAGTTATGTCTCAATTGCACAAAAACGTGAAAAGCTCCTCTACGGAGGGAGTTGAGCACTTCCAAAGCATCAATGTGGACCGTTGTACTCTATTTAGTGCTCTCAAAAGTCTAACTTGCTAGTTGAGCCTTCGTGCCACGTTTCGTAAGGTAAATATGCGAATAGATCAAGTTATGTTTGCAATTGCACAAAAACGTGAAAAGCTCCTCCATGGAGAGAGTTGAGCAATTCCAAAGCATCAATGTGGACCGTAGTACTCTATTTAGTGCTCTTACAATTCTAACTTGCTAGTTCAGCCTTCGTGCCACGTTTCATAAGGTAAAGACGCGAATAGACCAAGTTATGTATCAAATTGCACAAAAACGTGAAAATCTCCTCTACGGAGGGAGTTGAGCACTTCCAAAGCATCAATGTCGACCGTTGTACTCTATTTAGTGCTCTTAAATGTCTAACTTTCTAGTTGAGCCATTGTGCCTCGTTTCATGAGGTAAAGACGCGAATAGACCAAGTGATGTCTCAAATTGCTTAAAAACGTGAAAAGCTCCTCTACGGAGAGAGTTGAGCAATTCCAAAGCATCAATGTGGACCGTTGTACTCTATTTAGTGCTCTTAAAAGTCTAACTTGCTAGTTGAGCCTTCGTGCCACGTTTCATAAGGTAAAGACGCGAATAGACCAAGTTATGTTTGAAATTGCATAAAAACGTGAAAGGCTCCTCTATGGAGAGAGTTGAGCAATTCCTAAGCATCAATGTGGACCGTTGAACTCTATTTAGTGCTCTTAAAAGTCTAACTTGCTAGCTGTGCCATCGTGCCACGTTTCATAAGGTAAAGACGCGAATAGACCAAGTTATGTGTCAAATTACACAAAAACGTGAGAAGCTCCTCTATGGAGAGAGTTTACCAATTCCAAAGCATCAATGTGGACCGTTGCACTCTATTTAGTGCTCTTAAAAGTCTAACTTGCTAGTTGAGCATTCGTGCCACGTTTCATAAGGTAAAGACGCAAATAGACCAAGTTATGTCTGAATTGCACAAAAACGTGAAAAGCTCCTCTACGGAGGGAGTTGAGGACTTCCAAAGCATCAATGTCGACCGTTGTACTCTATTTAGTGCTCTTAAAAGTCTAACTTGCTAGTTGAGCCTTCGTGCCACGTTTCATAAGGTAAAGACGCGAATAGACCAAGTTATGTGTCAAATTGCACAAAAACGTGAGAAGCTCCTCTATGGAGAGAGTTTACCAATTCCAAAGCATCAATGTGGACCGTTGCACTCTATTTAGTGCTCTTAAAAGTCTAACTTGCTAGTTGAGCATTCGTGCCACGTTTCATAAGGTAAAGACGCAAATAGACCAAGTTATGTCTCAATTGCACAAAAACGTGAAAAGCTCCTCTACGGAGGGAGTTGAGCACTTCCAAAGCATCAATGTGGACCGTTGTACTCTATTTAGTGCTCTTAAAAGTCTAACTTGCTAGTTGAGCCTTCGTGCCACGTTTCGTAAGGTAAATATGCGAATAGATCAAGTTATGTTTGCAATTGCACAAAAACGTGAAAAGCTCCTCCATGGAGAGAGTTGAGCAATTCCAAAGCATCAATGTGGACCGTAGTACTCTATTTAGTGCTCTTACAATTCTAACTTGCTAGTTCAGCCTTCGTGCCACGTTTCATAAGGTAAAGACGTGAATAGACCAAGTTATGTATCAAATTGCACAAAAACGTGAAAATCTCCTCTACGGAGGGAGTTGAGCACTTCCAAAGCATCAATGTCGACCGTTGTACTCTATTTAGTGCTCTTAAATGTCTAGCTTGCCAGTTGAGCCATTGTGCCTCGTTTCATGAGGTAAAGACGCGAATAGACCAAGTTATGTCTCAAATTGCTTAAAAACGTGAAAAGCTCTTCTACGGAGAGAGTTGAGCAATTCCAAAGCATCAGTGTGGACCGTTGTACTCTATTTAGTGCTCTTAAAAGTCTAACTTGCTAGTTGAGCCTTCGTGCCACGTTTCATAAGGTAAAGACGCGAATAGACCAAGTTATGTTTGAAATTGCACAAAAACGTGAAAGGCTCCTCTATGGAGAGAGTTGAGCAATTCCTAAGCATCAATGTGGACCGTTGAACTCTATTTAGTGCTCTTAAAAGTCTAACTTGCTAGCTGTGCCATCGTACCACGTTTCATAAGGTAAAGACGCGAATAGACCAAGTTATGTGTCAAATTACACAAAAACGTGAGAAGCTCCTCTATGGAGAGAGTTTACCAATTCCAAAGCATCAATGTGGACCGTTGCACTCTATTTAGTGCTCTTAAAAGTCTAACCTGCTAGTTGAGCATTCGTGCCACGTTTCATAAGGTAAAGACGCAAATAGACCAAGTTATGTCTCAATTGCACAAAAACGTGAAAAGCTCCTCTACGGAGGGAGTTGAGCACTTCCAAAGCATCAATGTGGACCGTTGTACTCTATTTAGTGCTCTTAAAAGTCTAACTTGCTAGTTGAGCCTTCATGCCACGTTTCTTAAGGTAAATATGCGAATAGATCAAGTTATGTTTGCAATTGCACAAAAACGTGAAAAGCTCCTCCATGGAGAGAGTTGAGCAATTCCAAATCATCAATGTGGACCATAGTATCTATTTAGTGCTCTTAAAAGTCTAACTTGCTAGTTGAGCCTTCGTGCCACGTTTCGAAAGGTAAAGACGCGAATAGACCAAGTTATGTCTCAAATTGCTTAAAAACGTGAAAAGCTCCTCTACGGAGAGAGTTGAGCACTTCCAAAGCATCAATGTGGACCGTTGTACTCTATTTAGTGCTCTTAAAAGTCTAACTTGCTAGTAGAGCCTTCGTGCCACGTTTCATAAGGTAAAGACGCGAATAGACCAAGTTATGTCTCAAATTGCTTAAAAACGTGAAAAGCTCCTCTACGGAGAGAGTTGAGCACTTCCAAAGCATCAATGTGGACCGTTGTACTCTATTTAGTGCTCTTAAATGTCTAACTTGCTAGTTGAGCCATTGTGCCTCGTTTCATGAGGTAAAGACGCGAATAGACCAAGTTATGTCTCAAATTGCTTAAAAACGTGAAAAGCTCCTCTACGGAGAGAGTTGAGCAATTCCAAAGCATCAATGTGGACCGTTGTACTCTATTTAGTGCTCTTCAAAGTCTAACTTGCTAGTTGAGCCTTCGTGCCACGTTTCATAAGGTAAAGACGCGAATAGACCAAGTTATGTGTCAAATTGCACAAAAACGTGAAAAGCTCCTCTATGGAGAGAGTTTACCAATTCCAAAGCATCAATGTGGACCGTTGCACTCTATTTAGTGCTCTTAAAAGTCTAACTTCCTAGTTGAGCATTCCTGCCACGTTTCATAAGGTAAAGACGCAAATAGACCAAGTTATGTGTCAAATTGCACAAAAACGTGAAAAGCTCCTCTATGGAGAGAGTTTACCAATTCCAAAGCATCAATGTGGACCGTTGCACTCTATTTAGTGCTCTTAAAAGTCTAACTTCCTAGTTGAGCATTCCTGCCACGTTTCATAAGGTAAAGACGCAAATAGACCAAGTTATGTCTCAAATTGCTCAAAAACGTGAAAAGCTCCTCTATGGAGAGAGTTGAGCATTTCCAAAGCATCAATGTGGACCGTTGTACTCTACTTAGTGCTCTTAAAAGTCTAACTTGCTAGTTGAGCCTTCGTGCCAGGTTTCGTAAGGTAAATATGCGAATAGATCAAGTTATGTTTGCAATTGCACAAAAACGTGAAAAGCTCCTCCATGGAGAGAGTTGAGCAATTCCAAAGCATCAATGTGGACCGTAGTACTCAATTTAGTGCGCTTAAAATTCTAACTTGCTAGTTCAGCCTTCGTGCCACGTTTCATAAGGTAAAGACGTGAATAGACCAAGTTATGTCTCAAATTGCACAAAAACATGAAAAGCTCCTCTATGGAGAGAGTTGAGCAATTCCAAAGCATCAATGTGGACCGTTGCATCTATTTAGTGCTCTTAAGAGTCTAACTTGCTAGTTGAGCCTTCGTGCCACGTTTCATAAGGTAAAGACGCGAATAGACCAAGTTATGTCTCAAATTGCACAAAAACCCGAAAAGCTCCTCTATGGAGAGAGTTTACCAATTCCAAAGCATCAATGTGGACCGTTGCACTCTATTTAGTGCTCTTAAAAGTCTAACTTCCTAGTTGAGCATTCCTGCCACGTTTCATAAGGTAAAGACGCAAATAGACCAAGTTATGTCTCAAATTGCTCAAAAACGTGAAAAGCTCCTCCATGGAGAGAGTTGAGCATTTCCAAAGCATCAATGTGGACCGTAGTACTCTATTTAGTGCTCTTAAAATTCTAACTTGCTAGTTGAGCCTTCGTGCCACGTTTCATAAGGTAAAGACGCGAATAGACCAAGTTATGTCTCAAATTGCACAAAAACGTGAAAAGCTCCTCTATGGAGGGAGTTGAGCACTTCCAAAGCATCAATGTGGACCGTTGTACTCTATTTAGTGCTCTTAAAAGTCTAACTTGCTATTTGAGCCTTCGTGCCACGTTTCGTAAGGTAAATATGCGAATAGATCAAGTTATGTTTGCAATTGCACAAAAACGTGAAAAGCTCCTCCATGGAGACAGTTGAGCAATTCCAAAGCATCAATGTGGACCGTTGTACTCTATTTAGTGCTCTTAAAATTCTAACTTGCTAGTTCAGCCTTCGTGCCACGTTTCATAAGGTAAAGACGTGAATAGACCAAGTTATGTCTCAAATTGCACGAAAACATGAAAAGCTCCTCTATGGAGAGAGTTGAGCAATTCCAAAGCATCAATGTGGACCGTTGTACTCTATTTAGTGCTCTTAAAAGTCTAACTTGCTAGTTGAACCTTCGTGCCACGTTTCGTAAGGTAAAGACGCGAATAGACCAAGTTATGTGTCAAATTGCACAAAAACGTGAAAAGCTCCTCTATGGAGAGAGTTTAGCAATTCCAAAGCATCAATGTGGACCGTTGCACTCTATTTAGTGCTCTTAAAAGTCTAACTTGCTAGTTGAGCCTTCGTGCCACGTTTCATAAGGTAAAGACGCAAATAGACCAAGTTATGTCTCAAATTGCATAAAAACGTGAAAAGCTCCTCTATGGAGAGAGTTGAGCATTTCCAAAGCATCAATGTGGACCGTCGTACTCTACTTAGTGCTCTTAAAAGTCTAACTTGCTAGTTGAGCCTTCGTGCCACGTTTCGTAAGGTAAATATGCGAATAGATCAAGTTATGTTTGCAATTGCACAGAAACGTGAAAAGCTCCTCCATGGAGAGAGTTGAGCAATTCCAAAGCATCACTGTGGACCGTTGTACTCTATTTAGTGCTCTTAAAATTCTAACTTGCTAGTTCAGCCTTCGTGCCACGTTTCATAAGGTAAAGATGCGAATAGACCAAGTTATGTCTCAAATTGCACAAAAACATGAAAAGTGTTGGATCGGATGGCACCACAAGAGGGGGAGTGAATTGTGTCCTTAGTCAATTTTAGACTAGGTCACCTTTTTTTTGTTTCACCCTAAGCGGAAGCTAAATACCAAATTGAGTACTAGTGTAGATGTGTATATAAATCAAATAGAACAATCAATTCGAGCAAATCACATATAAAATCTTAATATGATTGTATGGTCTCCTAATGGCAGATTTGAGCACAAAGCAATCAAATAAGGTCAAGCAAGTCAAGGACAATTGATATAAGCAAGATAGATAACTTTAAGATCAAGAACCAAGCAAGATGATCAAGTATGTATATGTCACTTGTAAAACAAATGTAATTAGGGCACAAAATCAGATTTGACAATTAATTGAACAAGCTTGACTCTAGCAACCTAAATGATCAATTTCAAGTATGTATGATATGAGAATGCAATGCTAATTGAAATTGCTGGAAAGTAAAAGAGGCAAGAGATTTATAGTGGTTCGGCTTAACCCAAGCCTACTCCACTCCCCAAGTCCCACTTGGGAATTTCAAACACTCCACTATAGCTTGTTCAACCGAGTCAAGCGGAACTCATACAACCAGTGTTTTTGTAGCTCAAACACCAAACTTTACACACCGTGTGGTTTATAGCTCACCACACCAAACTCTACACACCGTGTGGTTTGTAGCTCACCACACTAACTTAATCAACAAAATACAAGCTCAAAAATGGCTCTAAGAATAACCGGGTATGAGATAAGTTTAGGCTCAAAGGCTGGCTCTTTAGTAGCTAGATATGGAAGTGTTTAGGCTCAATTTATGTTCTGGAAATCAGATTGTTCAAGTAAGAAAATGGCTCTTGAGGAAATGATAAGAATCAAGTAAGAAGGGCTCAAGAGTAACAATAAAGCTTTACTTGGCTAGTGTGTATGATCTCTCTTCAAAATCAAGTATGTAATCAAGGAATGAATGAGTGAAAGAATGAAAGCTTAGAAGATGAAGAACACTAGAGAGAGAGAGTGTAATTTTCGGCCAAGTATGTGCACCATAGACAAAGAGTTAGTTTTTATAGAAATTGTGGAGTGTAAGCTCATGAAATGAGAGCCATTGGATTGATATGAAAGATATGGACCCTTGGATCATTATAGACGTTAGAAGGCTTAGAGAAGTGTGAAAATGATTACAACAAGTCTTTTTTGGTAGGAAGAAATAATGGCTTTTGGATGGATATAGACTTTGGAGGCCATCTTGAAAGATACAACAATTGACTTGAGAAAAGTTTGTCTTTTAGGTGGAGTAAATCATGGCTTTTGGATGGATATAGACTTTAGAGGCATCTTGAAAGATACAACAATTGACTTGAGAAAAGTTTGTCTCTTAGGTGGAATAAATGATGGCCTTTGGATCAAATGAAGATTCAATTTTGGCCATAGGATGTAAAGTAGGAGAGATAAGAATAAGGCTTGAATCTTTGGCCATTGGATTAAAATGTGATTTTGATGTAGAGAGAATATGATCCATTGGATGTGGAGTGTCTTGGTGGGAAAGAGAAATGGTTTTGAAATAAAGCTTCCCACACATGTGAAGAGAAAAACTTGTCATAAGACTTGTTGTACCTCTTGTCTCCTCCTTTCAAATTAACTTTTCCTTCTCTTCTCTTTTTGGCTCCAAGTCTTCTAGTTAAGATGTAACTATGGTTAACTTGTCTTCTTTGCCATGTCATCAATGCCATGTCATTAATGCCATGTCAACAATGCCATGTCAGCTGCCACGTCACGTCCGTCGATTCTGACTTTGACTAGAAAGTTAATTTTACTTCAATTGATCCCAATTAAGCTCCAAGACATCTTTGGCAAAACTTGACTTATGTTGACCACGAAATTGACTTTCTTAATCATGTTTGACACTGATTAAGCCTTCACTAATGTTGGTCAAGGATGACATTAGGACCAATTTACGTTTTGGTCACCCTACACACAAATCATACTCAAGACATGCTATGTAAACCCTTTTAGGATTTCTTGCAATTAGTCCACGTTAGTTCAATAATCAAATCATCAAATAAGCACAATTGAACTAGTTTAATATAAGTCTTGAATTCCTAAACTAATCAAGTAGCCATATGCACCTAGGTTTCTCAATACAATCAATAGATCAAAGTTCAATCAAATGATGCCTAATTTCAATATGTTTAGCCTTAGAATGATGCACCGGATTTTTAGAAAGGCTAATGGCACTAGTATTATCACAATATATAGGAATATCTTTTAATTTAAGTCCAAAATCATTTAGTTGTTGTCTAATCCATAAGAGTTGAGCACAACAACTCCCTATAGCCATATATTCGGCTTCGGTGGTAGATAGGGCTACACAAGGTTGTTTCTTGGAGAACCAAGAAATAAGCATACTTCCTAGGAATTGACATGTACCCGAAGTACTCTTTCTATTTATCTTACACCCAGCAAAATCAGCATCACTATATGCATATAAATCAAACAAAGAATTTTTATCATACCATATGCCAAGAGTTGATGTATGCCTGAGGTACCTAAATATTCTCTTAACCGCTAGGAAATGAGAATGCATAGGTTGACTTTGAAATCTAGCACACATGCATACACTAAACATGATGTCGGATCTACTAGATGTCAAATATAAAAGTGAACCAATCATGGACCTATACATTTTAGAATCATAAGGTTGTCCATCTTCATCTTTTTCAAGTTTAGTTGTCACACTCATGGGAGTAGGAGAAGGGTTCAAAGAATCAAAACCAAACTTTTTAAGCATATCATGAATATATTTGGTTTGACTAATATGTATACCTCCCTTAGTTTGTTTAACTTGCAGTCCTAAAAAGAAGGTAAGTTCACCCATCATAGACATCTCAAATTCACTTTTCATGCACAACTCAAATTCTTTGCACATAGCATCATTAGTAGCACCAAATATTATGTCATCTACATATATTTGAACAATAAGCATATCATGACCTTTTTCCTTCAAGAACAAAGTGCTATCAATTTTTCCTCTTTTAAAACCATTTTGAATTAAGAAGGAGGAAAGTCTATCATACCATGCCCTAGGTGCTTGTTTCAAATCATACAAGGCTTTTGTCAATTTATAAACATAGTTTGGAAAGTTAGGATCTTCAAATCCGGGTGGTTGCTTTACATACACATTCTCATTGATAAAACCATTCAAAAATGCACTTTTGACATCCATTTGATAAAGTTTAAAACCTTTGAAACATGCAAATGCCATAAGCAACCTAATAGCTTCTAACCTAGCTACGGGGGCAAATGTTTCTTCATAGTCAATCCCTTCTTCTTGGTTGTACCCTTGTGCAACCAACCTAGCCTTGTTTCTAATAACTTCACCATCTTCATTCATTTTGTTCTTAAACACCCATTTAGTTCCAATTATGGTTTGGTCTTTAGGTCTTGGAACTAAATGCCAAACTTCATTCCTAGTGAATTGATTCAACTCATCTTGCATAGCAATAATCCATTTATCATCAAGCAAAGCATCATCAATGTTTCTAGGTTCTATTTGAGAAATTAAGGCATAAGAACCATGCACATCAACAATTAAAGCAGTATTCATTAAATTTGCAGTCACATTATCTACCACATTAGCATGCATATCATTATCATTAGGAGCTAAGTGAGATCTACGAGTCCTTACCCCTTGATGCAAATCGCCAATTATGAGTTGTTTGGGATGCTTATGTTTGTCCTTCACTTGCAACCATGATGTAGGAGCTGTAGTTTCACTATTGGAGGCCACGGGTGCAACCTCACTTTCTTCCAAGCCCACGGGTGCATCACTATTTTGTGTCTCCTCGTGCTCATGTCCTCCCTCTTTGCTTGGTCCATCATCTTTAGGTGTAGGAGAGTCATCTTTATCATCTTTTAAGCTCAACTTCTCCAAACCTAACTCAATGTCATCATTCTCAAGCAAAGGGTCAAATGCAAGAGTTTCAATAAATTTAACATGAATGGACTCTTCTATTCTCCTAGACTTTGGATTGTAAACTCTATAAGCTCTAGAAGTTAAAGCATAGCCAACAAATACACAAGGAGTAGATTTTGCATCAAATTTATCTAAGTCATCCTTAGTGTTTAGTACATAACATTTGCAACCAAAAACTCTAAAGTAGTCAACCTTAGGTTTTCTATCATTCCAAATCTCATAAGGTGTCTTATTTATCTTCTTTCTAATAGACAACCTATTTGTAACATAGCATGCACAATTAATGGCCTCGGCCCACAAGAACTTAGGCAAATCATGTTCACAAAGCATAGTCCTAGCAATTTCTTGTAAAGTTCTATTTTTCCTTTCTACCACCCCATTTTGTTGGGGTGTCCTAGGTGAAGAGAAATCATGTCTAATGCCATATTCATCACATAGATCAATAAATGCATGATTATCAAATTCTCCTCCATGATCACTCCTAATCTTGCTAATGCTTATGTTCTTTTCATTTTGAAGCCTCTTGATTAGTTTTGAAAACTCATGAATGGTCTCATGTTTATGTGCAAGGAAAATCACCCAAGTATATCTAGAATAATCATCAACAATTACAAAGGCATAGGATCTACCACCTACACTTTTAACTCTACTTGGACCAAACAAATCAAGATGCAAAAGTTCTAAAACCCTAGTAGTTGAAATCTGGTTTTTAGACTTGAAAGACTCCCTAGTGTGTTTTCCTCTAATGCATGGCTCACAAGCATCATACATGTCAAAGTTCAAAGAAGGTATGCCTCTAACAAGATTATTTCTAACCAATTTTTCAATTGTAGAAATTCCTATATGTCCTAATCTTCTATGCCATATATTCACATCACTAATATTGGAAATCAAGCATTTAAGTTTGCAATCATTCAAGTCTTTCAAATTAATAGAATACACATTACCATCTCTTTTTCCTACAAGCACACATTCATTCATGGCATTTAAAAACTCACACTTTGAATCATCAAAACATATGCGCAAGCCACCATCACACAATTGAGAAATACTAAGAAGGTTAAAAGATAATCCATCAACTAATTGCACATTAGAGATAGAGAAAGAGGATACATAACCTATGGATCCTTGACCAAGGATCCTACCCTTCTTGTTGTCACCAAAAGTCACATGACCACCATTAGAGAACTTCTTGAGAGAAGAAAAAGAACTTGAGTTCCCGGTCATGTGTCTTGAGCAACCACTATCCAAGTACCACTTGGAAGCCTTAGAACTTTTGATTTTCAAGAACACCTACATTAGTTCAATTCGCTTTAGGTACCCAATTTCTTTTGGGTCCTAGGAGGTTAGCATCAAGAATCTTGGTTCCCTTTGGAACCCACATTTGCTTAACTTTCTTGCCAAACACATATTGAAACTTTGGAAAAACTTTGGCATTCAAGTTATGCATATATGCATCATTTGAAGAATGAAATGAAGTGCTAGCATACATAGAGCCTTGTGGAGCTCTAGGAGCCCTAGAATACCTTATGGGTTGCCCTAATTTCTTAGGAAACCCTACGGGTCTCTTGGGACCAGAATTGATATCCTTCTTCCAAGGCTGATTTGGCACACCCCTAATGAGAATAGGCCTATGTCTCACGGATTGGACAAATGATACATGTTCATGATGTGATTTCGAAGTACTAGCATGTATATCATTCAAAGCATTGTAGTTAGGAGGTGAAAAAATCATTTTCTTTGGAAAACAATCCTCCTTCATGTCATTCAAGGAATGCAAATATCCATGTGATACGAAAGATGTAGAAATATCATGCATATCACATTTCTTCAATTTTACATCATCACCAACATAACCTAAACCCGATTTGTCCAAAGATTGTCTAAGGCATGATAAGAGTGAATCAAGTCTAGAAGATCCCACACTAAACTTCGAGAAAGATTTCTCTAGATCCTCATATCTCAATTTCAAAGCGTCTAATTCATTTTGAACAATAGAGTCATCGTGTGACTCTTGGTTCTCATTAGGCACAATAGCAATCAATTTCAAATCATCATACTCTTCTTGCAAGGTACTAAGTTTAAATTGCAAATCTTTAATCAAAGGTTCATGATCACACTTAGACATGTTATTAGCACACAAGGCAGCAAGCATATCGCACTTTTCATCACATTTAGCATTGAGATCATCAATGGTCTTTTCATGCTCTTCTACCTTAGCATTTAAACAATCAATCTCATTTTTCAATTGTTTCTTTTCCTTATGCATTTTCCTATTCTTATCATTCATGTCATTAAGTAAGGAAAGTAAATCATCAATAGACACATCATCATCATCATTATCAAAAGAATTTACCTCCTCATCCGGATCGGATGAGTTTCCTTTGGCCATCAAGCAAAATCTAGCAAACTCATCCTCACTTGAAGAGCTTTCGGAGTCCGAATCACTCCAAGTAGCTTTGAAGGCTTTCTTGGATTGCTCCTTGCTCTTATCTTTCTTCTTTGGACACTCATACTTCATGTGCCCCTTCTTGCCACACTCAAAGCACCTCAAATCTTTGTCTTGCTCCTCATGGTTCCCTTTGGAGTCGCTTTGATCCCCACGACCAGATTTGAAGTTGTCCCTCTTTGAGTGGCCAAAAGGTCTACCACCTTGTTTCTTCTTGTTTATCAAGTATCTCTTGAACCTCCTTGTCATTAAGGCTACTTCCTCATCACTCAAATCATCTCCACTATCACCTTTGGAGGCAAAAGCAATGCTCTTCTTTTTGGTGTCCTCTTTTTGAGCTTCTCTTGCCTTCAAGTTTGTCTCATATACCAGAAGTGATCCTACAAGCTCATCCAACTTCAAAATTTTGAGATCTTTAGCTTCTTGGATGGCAGTCACTTTGGCATCCCATGCTTCCGGAAGACTTCTCAAGTACTTTTGCACCTTTTCTTGATTGGAGAATGTCTTCCCTAAAGATTCAAGAGAATTCAGAATTTTGGTTAGTCTAATATCCATATCGGTAATAGACTCATGTGGAAACATAGTGAACAATTCATATGAATGCATGAGCATGTTAATCTTAGACTCCTTTACTTGATTAGTTCCCTCATGCTTCATCTCTAACCTAGTCCACATATCTTGAGCCGAAATGCATGTAGAAATATGTTTAGCTTCAATTGAATTCAATGCATTAAATAAAATAGACATAGCTTTAGCATTCAGAGAAATCTTTTTCTTATCATTATCATCCCATTTATCCATAGGTTTTGAAATCTCTTTTTCGACATCACCGATCTTGGTGGTGATGGTAGGCTCATAAGGTCCATCCTCTATGACATACCACAAATCAATATCAAGAGACATGAAATAAAGTTTCATTCTCATTTTCCAATGGTCATAGTCTTCTCCATTAAAGAATGGAGGTCTACCACTAGATTGACCCTCTAACACATGATCATGTCTACCACTAGTAGATGCCATCATATAAATCACTAATAATGCACAAGAAAATTACTTCTATATGCAAGGGAACACAAGCTTCGATACCACTTGTTGGATCGGATGGCACCACAAGAGGGGGGGTGAATTGTGTCCTTAGTCAATTTTAGACTAGGTCACCTTTTTTTTGTTTCACCCTAAGCGGAAGCTAAATACCAAATTGAGTACTAGTGTAGATGTATATAAATCAAGTAGAACAATCAATTCGAGCAAATCACATATAAAATCTTAATATGATTGTATGGTCTCCTAATGGCAGATTTGAGCACAAAGCAATCAAATAAGCTCAAGCAAGTCAAGGACAATTGATATAAGCAAGATAGATAACTTTAAGATCAAGAACCAAGCAAGATGATCAAGTATGTATATGTCACTTGTAAAACAAATGTAATTAGGGCACAAAATCAGATTTGACAATTAATTGAACAAGCTTGACTCTAGCAACCTAAATGATCAATTTCAAGTATGTATGATATGAGAATGCAATGCTAATTGAAATTGCTGGAAAGTAAAAGAGGCAAGAGATTTATAGTGGTTCGGCTTAACCCAAGCCTACTCCACTCCCCAAGTCCCACTTGGGAATTTCAAACACTCCACTATAGCTTGTTCAACCGAGTCAAGCGGAACTCATACAACCAGTGTTTTTGTAGCTCAAACACCAAACTTTACACACCGTGTGGTTTATGGCTCACCACACCAAACTCTACACACCGTGTGGTTTGTAGCTCACCACACTAACTTAATCAACAAAATACAAGCTCAAAAATGGCTCTAAGAATAACCGGGTATGAGATAAGTTTAGGCTCAAAGGCTGGCTCTTTAGTAGCTAGATATGGAAGTGTTTAGGCTCAATTTATGTTCTGGAAATCAGATTGTTCAAGTAAGAAAATGGCTCTTGAGGAAATGATAAGAATCAAGTAAGAAGGGCTCAAGAGTAACAATAAAGCTTTACTTGGCTAGTGTGTATGATCTCTCTTCAAAATCAAGTATGTAATCAAGGAATGAATGAGTGAAAGAATGAAAGCTTAGAAGATGAAGAACACTAGAGAGAGAGAGTGTAATTTTCGGCCAAGTATGTGCACCATAGACAAAGAGTTAGTTTTTATAGAAATTGTGGAGTGTAAGCTCATGAAATGAGAGCCATTGGATTGATATGAAAGATATGGACCCTTGGATCATTATAGACGTTAGAAGGCTTAGAGAAGTGTGAAAATGATTACAACAAGTCTTTTTTGGTAGGAAGAAATAATGGCTTTTGGATGGATATAGACTTTGGAGGCCATCTTGAAAGATACAACAATTGACTTGAGAAAAGTTTGTCTTTTAGGTGGAGTAAATCATGGCTTTTGGATGGATATAGACTTTAGAGGCATCTTGAAAGATACAACAATTGACTTGAGAAAAGTTTGTCTCTTAGGTGGAATAAATGATGGCCTTTGGATCAAATGAAGATTCAATTTTGGCCATAGGATGTAAAGTAGGAGAGATAAGAATAAGGCTTGAATCTTTGGCCATTGGATTAAAATGTGATTTTGATGTAGAGAGAATATGATCCATTGGATGTGGAGTGTCTTGGTGGGAAAGAGAAATGGTTTTGAAATAAAGCTTCCCACACATGTGAAGAGAAAAACTTGTCATAAGACTTGTTGTACCTCTTGTCTCCTCCTTTCAAATTAACTTTTCCTTCTCTTCTCTTTTTGGCTCCAAGTCTTCTAGTTAAGATGTAACTATGGTTAACTTGTCTTCTTTGCCATGTCATCAATGCCATGTCATTAATGCCATGTCAACAATGCCATGTCAGCTGCCACGTCACGTCCGTCGATTCTGACTTTGACTAGAAAGTTAATTTTACTTCAATTGATCCCAATTAAGCTCCAAGACATCTTTGGCAAAACTTGACTTATGTTGACCACGAAATTGACTTTCTTAATCATGTTTGACACTGATTAAGCCTTCACTAATGTTGGTCAAGGATGACATTAGGACCAATTTACGTTTTGGTCACCCTACACACAAATCATACTCAAGACATGCTATGTAAACCCTTTTAGGATTTCTTGCAATTAGTCCACGTTAGTTCAATAATCAAATCATCAAATAAGCACAATTGAACTAGTTTAATATAAGTCTTGAATTCCTAAACTAATCAAGTAGCCATATGCACCTAGGTTTCTCAATACAATCAATAGATCAAAGTTCAATCAAAACATGCCGTTGTAATCACTCAAACATATATTCAACAAAAAGCTCCTCTATGGAGAGAGTTAAGCAATTCCAAAGCATTAATGTGGACCGTTGTACTCTATTTAGTGCTCTTAAAAGTCTAACTTGCTAGTTGAGCCTTCGTGCCACGTTTCATTAGGTAAAGATGTTAATAGACCAAGTTATGTCTCAAATTGCACAAAAACGTGAAAAGCTCCCCTATGGAGAGAGTTGAGCAATTCCAAAGCATCAATGTGGACCGTTGTACTCTATTTAGTGCTCTTAAAAGTCTAACTTGCTAGTTGAGCCTTCGTGCCACGTTTCATAAGGTAAAGACGCGAATACACCAAGTTATGTGTCAAATTGCACAAAAACGTGAGAAGCTCCTCTAGGGAGAGAGTTTACCAATTCCAAAGCATCAATGTGGACCGTTGCACTCTATTTAGTGCTCTTAAAAGTCTAACTTGCTAGTTGAGCATTCGTGACACGTTTCATAAGGTAAAGACGCAAATAGACCAAGTTATGTCTCAAATTGCATAAAAACGTGAAAAGCTCCTCTACGGAGGGAGTTGAGCACTTCCAAAGCATCAATGTGCACCGTTGTACTCTATTTAGTGCTCTTAAAAGTCTAACTCGCTAGTTGAGCCTTCATGCCACGTTTCATAAGGTAAAGACGCGAATAGACCAAGTTATGTGTCAAATTGCACAAAAACGTGAAAAGCTCCTCTATGGAGAGAGTTTACCAATTCCAAAGCATCAATGTGGACCGTTGCACTCTATTTAGTGCTCTTAAAAGTCTAACTCGCTAGTTGAGCCTTCGTGCCACGTTTCATAAGGTAAAGACGCGAATAGACCAAGTTATGTGTCAAATTGCACAAAAACGTGAAAAGCTCCCCTATGGAGAGAGTTTACCAATTCCAAAGCATCAATGTGGACCGTTGCACTCTATTTAGTGCTCTTAAAAGTCTAACTTGCTAGTTGAGCATTCGTGCCACGTTTCATAAGGTAAAGACGCAAATAGACCAAGTTATGTCTCAAATTGCACAAAAACGTGAAAAGCTCCTCTATGGAGAGAGTTGAGCATTTCCAAAGCATCAATGTGGACCGTCGTACTCTACTTAGTGCTCTTAAAAGTCTAACTTGCTAGTTGAGCCTTCGTGCCACGTTTCGTAAGGTAAATATGCGAATAGATCAAGTTATGTTTGCAATTGCACAAAAACGTGAAAAGCTCCTCTACTGAGGGAGTTGAGCACTTCCAAAGCATCAATGTGGACCGTAGTACTCTATTTAGTGCTCTTACAATTCTAACTTGCTAGTTCAGCCTTCGTGCCACGTTTCATAAGGTAAAGACGCGAATAGACCAAGTTATGTCTCAAATTGCACAAAAACGTGAAAATCTCCTCTACTGAGGGAGTTGAGCACTTCCAAAGCATCAATGTCGACCGTTGTACTCTATTTAGTGCTCTTAAAAGTCGAACTTGCTAGTTGAGCCTTCGTGCCACGTTTCATAAGGTAAAGACGCAAATAGACCAAGTTATGTCTCAAATTGCACAAAAACGTTAAAAGCTCCTCTATGGAGAGAGTTGAGCATTTCCAAAGCATCAATGTGGACCGTCGTACTCTACTTAGTGCTCTTAAAAGTCGAACTTGCTAGTTGAGCCTTCGTGCCACGTTTCGTAAGGTAAATATGCGAATAGAACAAGTTATGTTTGCAATTGCACAAAAACGTGAAAAGCTCCTCCATGGAGAGAGTTGAGCAATTCCAAAGCATCAATGTGGACCGTTGTACTCTATTTAGTGCTCTTAAAAGTCTAACTTGCTAGTTCAGCCTTCGTGCAACGTTTCATAAGGTAAAGACGTGAATAGACCAAGTTATGTCTCAAATTGCACAAAAACATGAAAAGCTCCTCTATGGAGAGAGTTGAGCAATTCCAAAGCATCAATGTGGACCGTTGTATCTATTTAGTGTTCTTAAAAGTCTAACTTGCTAGTTGAGCCTTCGTGCGACGTTTCATAAGGTAAAGACGCGAATAGACCAAGTTATGTGTCAAATTGCACAAAAACGTGAGAAGCTCCTCTATGGAGAGAGTTTACCAATTCCAAAGCATCAATGTGGACCGTTGCACTCTATTTAGTGCTCTTAAAAGTCTAACTTGCTAGTTGAGCATTCGTGCCACGTTTCATAAGGTAAAGACGCAAATAGACCAACTTATGTCTCAAATTGCACAAAAACGTGAAAAGCTCCTCTACGGAGGTAGTTGAGCACTTCCAAAGCATCAATGTGGACCGTTGTACTCTATTTAGTGCTCTTAAAATTCTAACCTGCTAGTTGAGCCTTCGTGCCACGTTTCATAAGGTAAAGACGCGAATAGACCAAGTTATGTGTCAAATTGCACAAAAACGTGAGAAGCTCCTCTATGGAGAGAGTTTACCAATTCCAAAGCATCAATGTGGACCGTTGCACTCTATTTAGTGCTCTTAAAAGTCTAACTTGCTAGTTGAGCATTCGTGCCACGTTTCATAAGGTAAAGACGCAAATAGACCAACTTATGTCTCAAATTGCACAAAAACGTGAAAAGCTCCTCTATGGAGGTAGTTGAGCACTTCCAAAGCATCAATGTGGATCGTTGTACTCTATTTAGTGCTCTTAAAAGTCTAACTTTCTAGTTGAGCCTTCGTGCCACGTTTCATAAGGTAAAGACGCGAATACACCAAGTTACGTGTCAAATTGCACAAAAACGTGAAAAGCTCCTCTATGGAGAGAGTTTACCAATTCCAAAGCATCAATGTGGACCGTTGCACTCTATTTAGTGCTCTTAAAAGTCTAACTTGCTAGTTGAGCATTCGTGCCACGTTTCATAAGGTAAAGACGCAAATAGACCAAGTTATGTCTCAAATTGCACAAAAACGTGAAAAGCTCCTCTATGGAGAGAGTTTACCAATTCCAAAGCATCAATATGGACCGTTGCACTCTATTTAGTGCTCTTAAAAGTCTAACTTGCTAGTTGAGCATTCGTGCCACGTTTCATAAGGTAAAGACGCAAATAGACCAAGTTATGTCTCAAATTGCACAAAAACGTGAAAAGCTCCTCTATGGAGAGAGTTGAGCATTTCCAAAGCATCAATGTGGACCGTCGTACTCTACTTAGTGCTCTTAAAAGTCGAACTTGCTAGTTGAGCCTTCGTGCCACGTTTCGTAAGGTAAATATGTGAATAGAACAAGTTATGTTTGCAATTGCACAAAAACGTGAAAAGCTCCTCCATGGAGAGAGTTGAGCAATTCCAAAAAATCAATGTGGACCGTTGTACTCTATTTAGTGCTCTTAAAAGTCTAACTTGCTAGTTCAGCCTTCGTGCAACGTTTCATAAGGTAAAGACGTGAATAGACCAAGTTATGTCTCAAATTGCACAAAAACATGAAAAGCTCCTCTATGGAGAGAGTTGAGCAATTCCAAAGCATCAATGTGGACCGTTGTATCTATTTAGTGTTCTTAAAAGTCTAACTTGCTAGTTGAGCCTTCGTGCGATGTTTCATAAGGTAAAGACGCGAATAGACCAAGTTATGTGTCAAATTGCACAAAAACGTGAGAAGCTCCTCTATGGAGAGAGTTTACCAATTCCAAAGCATCAATGTGGACCGTTGCACTCTATTTAGTGCTCTTAAAAGTCTAACTTGCTAGTTGAGCATTCGTGCCACGTTTCATAAGGTAAAGACGCAAATAGACCAACTTATGTCTCAAATTGCACAAAAACGTGAAAAGCTCCTCTACGGAGGTAGTTGAGCACTTCCAAAGCATCAATGTGGACCGTTGTACTCTATTTAGTGCTCTTAAAAGTCTAACTTGCTAGTTGAGCCTTCGTGCCACGTTTCATAAGGTAAAGACGCGAATAGACCAAGTTATGTGTCAAATTGCACAAAAACGTGAAAAGCTCCTCTATGGAGAGAGTTTACCAATTCCAAAGCATCAATGTGGACCGTTGCACTCTATTTAGTGCTCTTAAAAGTCTAACTTGCTAGTTGAGCATTCGTGCCACGTTTCATAAGGTAAAGACGCAAATAGACCAACTTATGTCTCAAATTGCACAAAAACGTGAAAAGCTCCTCTACGGAGGTAGTTGAGCACTTCCAAAGCATCAATGTGGACCGTTGTACTCTATTTAGTGCTCTTAAAAGTCTAACTTGCTAGTTGAGCCTTCGTGCCACGTTTCATAAGGTAAAGACGCGAATACACCAAGTTATGTGTCAAATTGCACAAAAACGTGAAAAGCTCCTCTATGGAGAGAGTTTACCAATTCCAAAGCATCAATGTGGACCGTTGCACTCTATTTAGTGCTCTTAAAAGTCTAACTTGCTAGTTGAGCATTCGTGCCACGTTTCATAAGGTAAAGACGCAAATAGACCAAGTTATGTCTCAAATTGCACAAAAACGTGAAAAGCTCCTCTATGGAGAGAGTTTACCAATTCCAAAGCATCAATATGGACCGTTGCACTCTATTTAGTGCTCTTAAAAGTCTAACTTGCTAGTTGAGCATTCGTGCCACGTTTCATAAGGTAAAGACGCAAATAGACCAAGTTATGTCTCAAATTGCACAAAAACGTGAAAAGCTCCTCTATGGAGAGAGTTGAGCATTTCCAAAGCATCAATGTGGACCGTCGTACTCTACTTAGTGCTCTTAAAAGTCGAACTTGCTAGTTGAGCCTTCGTGCCACGTTTCGTAAGGTAAATATGTGAATAGAACAAGTTATGTTTGCAATTGCACAAAAACGTGAAAAGCTCCTCCATGGAGAGAGTTGAGCAATTCCAAAGCATCAATGTGGACCGTTGTACTCTATTTAGTGCTCTTAAAAGTCTAACTTGCTAGTTCAGCCTTCGTGCAACGTTTCATAAGGTAAAGACGTGAATAGACCAAGTTATGTCTCAAATTGCACAAAAACATGAAAAGCTCCTCTATGGAGAGAGTTGAGCAATTCCAAAGCATCAATGTGGACCGTTGTATCTATTTAGTGTTCTTAAAAGTCTAACTTGCTAGTTGAGCCTTCGTGCGACGTTTCATAAGGTAAAGACGCGAATAGACCAAGTTATGTGTCAAATTGCACAAAAACGTGAGAAGCTCCTCTATGGAGAGAGTTTACCAATTCCAAAGCATCAATGTGGACCGTTGCACTCTATTTAGTGCTCTTAAAAGTCTAACTTGCTAGTTGAGCATTCGTGCCACGTTTCATAAGGTAAAGACGCAAATAGACCAACTTATGTCTCAAATTGCACAAAAACGTGAAAAGCTCCTCTACGGAGGTAGTTGAGCACTTCCAAAGCATCAATGTGGACCGTTGTACTCTATTTAGTGCTCTTAAAAGTCTAACTTGCTAGTTGAGCCTTCGTGCCACGTTTCATAAGGTAAAGACGCGAATAGACCAAGTTATGTGTCAAATTGCACAAAAACGTGAAAAGCTCCTCTATGGAGAGAGTTTACCAATTCCAAAGCATCAATGTGGACCGTTGCACTCTATTTAGTGCTCTTAAAAGTCTAACTTGCTAGTTGAGCATTCGTGCCACGTTTCATAAGGTAAAGACGCAAATAGACCAACTTATGTCTCAAATTGCACAAAAACGTGAAAAGCTCCTCTACGGAGGTAGTTGAGCACATCCAAAGCATCAATGTGGACCGTTGTACTCTATTTAGTGCTCTTAAAAGTCTAACTTGCTAGTTGAGCCTTCGTGCCACGTTTCATAAGGTAAAGACGCGAATAGACCAAGTTATGGTCAAATTGCACAAAAACGTGAAAAGCTCCTCTATGGAGAGAGTTTACCAATTCCAAAGCATCAATGTGGACCGTTGCACTCTATTTAGTGCTCTTAAAAGTCTAACTTGCTAGTTGAGCATTCGTGCCACGTTTCATAAGGTAAAGACGCAAATAGACCAAGTTATGTCTCAAATTGCACAAAAACGTGAAAAGCTGCTTTATGGAGATAGTTGAGCATTTCCAAAGCATCAATGTGGACCGTTGTACTCTACTTAGTGCTCTTAAAAGTCTAACTTGCTAGTTGAGCCTTCATGCCACGTTTCGTAAGGTAAATATGCGAATAGATCAAGTTATGTTTGCAATTGCACAAAAACGTGAAAAGCTCCTCCATGGAGAGAGTTGAGCAATTCCAAAGCATCAATGTGGACCGTTGTACTCTATTTAGTGCTCTTAAAATTCTAACTTGCTAGTTCAGCCTTCGTGCCACGTTTCATAAGGTAAAGACGTGAATAGACCAAGTTATGTCTCAAATTGCACAAAAACATGAAAAGCTCCTCTATGGAGAGAGTTGAGCAATTCCAAAGCATCAATGTGGACCGTTGTATTCTATTTAGTGCTCTTAAAAGTCTAACTTGCTAGTTGAGCCTTCGTGCCACGTTTCATAAGGTAAAGACGCGAATAGACCAAGTTATGTGTCAAATTGCACAAAAACGTGAGAAGCTCCTCTATGGAGAGAGTTTACCAATTCCAAAGCATCAATGTGGACCGTTGCACTCTATTTAGTGCTCTTAAAAGTCTAACTTGCTAGTTGAGCATTCGTGCCACGTTTCATAAGGTAAAGACGCAAATAGACCAAGTTATGTCTCAATTGCACAAAAACGTGAAAAGCTGCTTTATGGAGATAGTTGAGCATTTCCAAAGCATCAATGTGGACCGTTGTACTCTACTTAGTGCTCTTAAAAGTCTAACTTGCTAGTTGAGCCTTCGTGCCACGTTTCGTAAGGTAAATATGCGAATAGATCAAGTTATGTTTGCAATTGCACAAAAACGTGAAAAGCTCCTCCATGGAGAGAGTTGAGCAATTCCAAAGCATCAATGTGGACCGTTGTACTCTATTTAGTGCTCTTAAAATTCTAACTTGCTAGTTCAGCCTTCGTGCCACGTTTAATAAGGTAAAGACGTGAATAGACCAAGTTATGTCTCAAATTGCACAAAAACATGAAAAGCTCCTCGATGGAGAGAGTTGAGCAATTCCAAAGCATCAATGTGGACCGTTGTACTCTATTTAGTGCTCTTAAAAGTCTAACTTGCTAGTTGAGCCTTCGTGCCACGTTTCATAAGGTAAAGACGCGAATAGACCAAGTTATGTGTCAAATTGCACAAAAACGTGAGAAGCTCCTCTATGGAGAGGGTTTACCAATTCCAAAGCATCAATGTGGACCGTTGCACTCTATTCAGTGCTCTTAAAAGTCTAACTTGCTAGTTGAGCATTCGTGCCACGTTTCATAAGGTAAAGACGCAAATAGACCAAGTTATGTCTCAATTGCACAAAAACGTGAAAAGCTCCTCTACGGAGGGAGTTGAGCACTTTCAAAGCATCAATGTGGACCGTTGTACTCTATTTAGTGCTCTTAAAAGTCTAACTTGCTAGTTGAGCCTTCGTGCCACGTTTCGTAAGGTAAATATGCGAATAGATCAAGTTATGTTTGCAATTGCACAAAAACGTGAAAAGCTCCTCCATGGAGAGAGTTGAGCAATTCCAAAGCATCAATGTGGACCGTAGTACTCTATTTAGTGCTCTTACAATTCTAACTTGCTTGTTCAGCCTTCGTGCCACGTTTCATAATGTAAAGACGCGAATAGACCAAGTTATGTCTCAAATTGCACAAAAACGTGAAAAGCTCCTCTATGGAGAGAGTTGAGCATTTCCAAAGCATCAATGTGGACCGTCGTACTCTACTTAGTGCTCTTAAAAGTCTAACTTGCTAGTTGAGCCTTCGTGCCACGTTTCGTAAGGTAAATATGCGAATAGATCAAGTTATGTTTGCAATTGCACAAAAACGTGAAAAGCTCCTCCATGGAGAGAGTTGAGCAATTCCAAAGCATCAATGTGGACCGTTGTACTCTATTTAGTGCTCTTAAAAGTCTAACTTGCTAGTTGAGCCTTCGTGCCACGTTTCATAAGGTAAAGACGCGAATAGACCAAATTATGCGTCAAATTGCACAAAAACGTGAGAAGCTCCTCTATGGAGAGAGTTTACCAATTCCAAAGCATCAATGTGGACCGTTGCACTCTATTTAGTGCTCTTAAAAGTCTAACTTGCTAGTTGAGCATTCGTGCCACGTTTCATAAGGTAAAGACGCAAATAGACCAAGTTATGTCTCAATTGCACAAAAACGTGAAAAGCTCCTCTACGGAGGGAGTTGAGCACTTTCAAAGCATCAATGTGGACCGTTGTACTCTATTTAGTGCTCTTAAAAGTCTAACTTGCTAGTTGAGCCTTCGTTCCACGTTTCGTAAGGTAAATATGCGAATAGATCAAGTTATGTTTGCAATTGCACAAAAACGTGAAAAGCTCCTCCATGGAGAGAGTTGAGCAATTCCAAAGCATCAATGTGGACCGTAGTACTCTATTTAGTGCTCTTACAATTCTAACTTGCTAGTTCAGCCTTCGTGCCACGTTTCATAATGTAAAGACGTGAATAGACCAAGTTATGTCTCAAATTGCACAAAAACGTGAAAAGCTCCTCTATGGAGAGAGTTGAGCATTTCCAAAGCATCAATGTGGACCGTCGTACTCTACTTAGTGCTCTTAAAAGTCTAACTTGCTAGTCGAGCCTTCGTGCTACGTTTCGTAAGGTAAATATGCGAATAGATCAAGTTATGTTTGCAATTGCACAAAAACGTGAAAAGCTCCTCCATGGAGAGAGTTGAGCAATTCCAAAGCATCAATGTGGACCGTTGTACTCTATTTAGTGCTCTTAAAAGTCTAACTTGCTAGTTGAGCCTTCGTGCCACGTTTCATAAGGTAAAGACGCGAATAGACCAAGTTATGCGTCAAATTGCACAAAAACGTGAGAAGCTCCTCTATGGAGAGAGTTTACCAATTCCAAAGCATCAATGTGGACCGTTGCACTCTGTTTAGTGCTCTTAAAAGTCTAACTTGCTAGTTGAGCATTCGTGCCACGTTTCATAAGGTAAAGACGCAAATAGACCAAGTTATGTCTCAATTGCACAAAAACGTCAAAAGCTCCTCTACGGAGGGAGTTGAGCACTTCCAAAGCATCAATGTGCACCGTTGTCCTCTATTTAGTGCTCTTAAAAGTCTAACTTGCTAGTTGAGCCTTCGTGCCACGTTTCGTAAGGTAAATATGCGAATAGATCAAGTTTTGTTTGCAATTGCACAAAAACGTGAAAAGCTCCTCCATGGAGAGAGTTGAGCAATTCCAAAGCATCAATGTGGACCGTAGTACTCTATTTAGTGCTCTTACAATTCTAACTTGCTAGTTCAGCCTTCGTGCCACGTTTCATAAGGTAAAGACGCGAATAGACCAAGTTATGTCTCAAATTGCACAAAAACGTGAAAATCTCTTCTACGGAGCGAGTTGAGCACTTCCAAAGCATCAATGTCGACCGTTGTACTCTATTTAGTGCACTAAAAAGTCTAACTTGCTAGTTGAGCCTTCGTGCCACGTTTCATAAGGTAAAGACGCGAATAGACCAAGTTATATGTCAAATTGCACAAAAACGTGAAAAGCTCCTCTATGGAGAGAGTTTACCAATTCCAAAGCATCAATGTGGACCGTTGCACTCTATTTAGTGCTCTTAAAAGTCTAACTTCCTAGTTGAGCATTCGTGTCACGTTTCATAAGGTAAAGACGCAAATAGACCAAGTTATGTCTCAAATTGCACAAAAACGTGAAAAACTCCTCTATGGAGAGAGTTGAGCATTTCCAAAGCATCAATGTGGACCGTCGTACTCTACTTAGTGCTCTTAAAAGTCTAACTTGCTAGTTGAGCCTTAGTGCCACGTTTCGTAAGGTATATATGCGAATAGATCAAGTTATGTTTGAAATTGCACAAAAACGTGAAAAGCTCCTCCATGGAGAGAGTTGAGCAATTCCAAAGCATCAATGTGGACCGTTGTACTCTATTTAGTGCTCTTAAAATTCTAACTTGCTAGTTCAGCCTTCGTGCCACGTTTCATAAGGTAAAGACGTGAATAGACCAAGTTATGTCTCAAATTGCACAAAAACATGAAAATCTCCTCTATGGAGAGAGTTGAGCAATTCCAAAGCATCAATGTGGACCGTTGTACTCTATTTAGTGCTCTCAAAAGTCTAACTTGCTAGTTGAGCCTTCGTGCCACGTTTCATAAGGTAAAGACGCGAATAGACCAAGTTATGCGTCAAATTGCACAAAAACGTGAAAAGCTCCTCTATGGAGAGAGTTTACCAATTCCAAAACATCAATGTGGACCGTTGCACTCTATTTAGTTCTCTTAAAAGTCTAACTTGCTACTTGACCATTCGTGCCACGTTTCATAAGGTAAAGACGCAAATAGACCAAGTTATGTCTCAAATTGCACAAAAACGTGAATCGCTCCTCTATGGAGAGAGTTGAGCAATTCAAAAGCATCAATGTGGACCGTAGTACTCTATTTAGTGCTCTTAAAATTCTAACTTGCTAGTTGAGCCTTCGTGCCACGTTTCATAAGGTAAAGACGCGAATAGACCAAGTTATGTCTCAAATTGCACAAAAACGTGAAAAGCTCCTCTATGGAGGGAGTTGAGCACTTCCAAAGCATCAACGTGGACCGTTGTACTCTATTTAGTGCTCTTAAAAGTCTAACTTGCTAGTTGAGCCTTCGTGCCACATTTCATTAGGTTAAGACGCGAATAGACCAAGTTATGTCTCAAATTGCACAAAAACGTGAGAAGCTCCTCTATGGAGAGAGTTGAGCAATTCCAAAGCATCAATGTGGACCGATGTACTCCATTTAGTGCTCTTAAAAGTCTAACTTGCTAGTTGAGCCTTCGTGCCACGTTTCATAAGGTAAAGACGCGAATAGACCAAGTTATGTGTCAAATTGCACAAAAACGTGAAAAGCTCATCTATGGAGAGAGTTGAGCAATTCCAAAGCATCAAAGTGGACCGTTGAACTCTATTTAGTGCTCTTAAAAGTCTAACTTGCTAGTTGAGCCATCGTGCCTCGTTTCATAAGGTAAAGACTCGAATAGACCAAGTTATGTCTCAAATTGCTTAAAAACGTGAAAAGCTCCTCTACGGAGGGAGTTGAGCACTTCCAAAGCATCAATGTGGACTGTTGTACTCTATTTAGTGCTCTTAAAATTCTAACTTGCTAGTTGAGCCTTCGTGTCACGTTTCATAAGGTAAAGATGCGAATAGACCAAGTTATGTCTCAAATTGCACAAAAACATGAAAAGCTCCTCTATGGAGAGAGTTAAGCAATTCCAAAGCATTAATGTGGACCGTTGTACTCTATTTAGTGCTCTTAAAAGTCTAACTTGCTAGTTGAGCCTTCGTGCCACGTTTCATTAGGTAAAGACGTGAATAGACCAAGTTATGTCTCAAATTGCACAAAAACGTGAAAAGCTCCTCTATGGAGAGACTGTAGCAATTCCAAAGCATAGATGTGGACCGTTGTACTCTATTTAGTGCTCTTAAAAGTCTAACTTGCTAGTTGAGCCTTTGTGCCACATTTCATAGGGTAAAGACGCGAATAGACCAAGTTATGTGTCAAATTGCAAAAAAAGGTGAAAAGCTCCTCTATGGAGAGAGTTGAGCAATTCCAAAGCATCAATATGCACCGTTGAACTCTATTTAGTGCTCTTAAAAGTCTAACTTGCTTGTTGAGCCATCGTGCCTCGTTTCATAAGGTAAAGACGCGAATAGACCAAGTTATGTCTCAAATTGCTTAAAAACGTGAAAAGCTCCTCAACGGAGGGAGTTGAGCACTTCCAAAGCATCAATGTGGACCGTTGTACTCTATTTAGTGCTCTTAAAAGTCTAACTTGCTAGTTGAGCCTTCGTGCCACGTTTCATAAGGTAAAGACGCGAATAGACCAAGTTATGTGTCAAATTGCACAAAAACGTGACAAGCTCCTCTATGGAGAGAGTTGAGCAATTCCAAAGCATCAATGTCGACCGTTGTACTCTATTTGGTGCTCTTAAAATTCTAACTTGCTAGTTGAGCCTTCGTGCCACGTTTCTTAAGGTAAAGACGTGAATAGACCAAGTTATGTCTCAAATTGCACAAAAACATGAAAAGTTCCTCAATGGAGAGAGTTGAGCAATTCCAAAGCATCAATGTGGACCGATGTACTCTATTTAGTGCTCTTAAAAGTCTAACTTGCTAGTTGAGCCTTCGTGCCACGTTTCATAAGGTAAAGACGCGAATAGACCAAGTTATGTGTCAAATTGCACAAAAACGTGAAAAGCTCCTCTATGGAGAGAGTTGAGCAATTCCAAAGCATCAAAGTGGACCGTTGAACTCTATTTAGTGCTCTTAAAAGTCTAACTTGCTAGTTGAGCCATCGTGCCTCGTTTCATAAGGTAAAGACTCGAATAGACCAAGTTATGTCTCAAATTGCTTAAAAACGTGAAAAGCTCCTCTACGGAGGGAGTTGAGCACTTCCAAAGCATCAATGTGGACTATTGTACTCTATTTAGTGCTCTTAAAATTCTAACTTGCTAGTTGAGCCTTCGTGTCACGTTTCATAAGGTAAAGATGCGAATAGACCAAGTTATGTCTCAAATTGCACAAAAACATGAAAAGCTCCTCTATGGAGAGAGTTAAGCAATTCCAAAGCATTAATGTGGACCGTTGTACTCTATTTAGTGCTCTTAAAAGTCTAACTTGCTAGTTGAGCCTTCGTGCCACGTTTCATTAGGTAAAGACGTGAATAGACCAAGTTATGTCTCAAATTGCACAAAAACGTGAAAAGCTCCTCTATGGAGAGACTGGAGCAATTCCAAAGCATAGATGTGGACCGTTGTACTCTATTTAGTGCTCTTAAAAGTCTAACTTGCTAGTTGAGCCTTTGTGCCACGTTTCATAGGGTAAAGACGCGAATAGACCAAGTTATGTGTCAAATTGCAAAAAAAGGTGAAAAGCACCTCTATGGAGAGAGTTGAGCAATTCCAAAGCATCAATATGCACCGTTGAACTCTATTTAGTGCTCTTAAAAGTCTAACTTGCTTGTTGAGCCATCGTGCCTCGTTTCATAAGGTAAAGACGCGAATAGACCAAGTTGTGTCTCAAATTGCTTAAAAACGTGAAAAGCTCCTCTACGGAGGGAGTTGAGCACTTCCAAAGCATCAATGTGGACCGTTGTACTCTATTTAGTGCTCTTAAAAGTCTAACTTGCTAGTTGAGCCTTCGTGCCACGTTTCATAAGGTAAAGACGCGAATAGACCAAGTTATGTGTCAAATTGCACAAAAACGTGACAAGCTCCTCTATGGAGAGAGTTGAGCAATTCCAAAGCATCAATGTCGACCGTTGTACTCTATTTGGTGCTCTTAAAATTCTAACTTGCTAGTTGAGCCTTCGTGCCACGTTTCTTAAGGTAAAGACGTGAATAGACCAAGTTATGTCTCAAATTGCACAAAAACATGAAAAGCTCCTCAATGGAGAGAGTTGAGCAATTCCAAAGCATCAATGTGGACCGTTGTACTCTATTTGGTGCTCTTAAAAGTCTAACTTGCTAGTTGAGCCTTCGTTCCACGTTTCGTACGGTATAGACGCGAATAGACCAAGTTATGTGTCAAATTGCACAAAAACGTGAAAAGCTCCTCTATGGAGAGAGTTTAGAAATTCTAAAGCATCAATGTGGACCGTTGCACTCTATTTAGTGCTCTTAAAAGTCTAACTTGCTAGTTGAGCCTTCGTGCCACGTTTCATAAGGTAAAGACGCAAATAGACCAAGTTATGTCTCAAATTGCACAAAAACGTGAAAAGCTCCTCTATGGAGAGAGTTGAGCATTTCCAAAGCATCAATGTGGACCGTCATACTCTACTTAGTGCTCTTAAAAGTCTAACTTCCTAGTTGAGCCTTCGTGCCACGTTTCGTAAGGTAAATATGCGAATAGATCAAGTTATGTTTGCAATTGCACAAAAACGTGAAAAGCTCCTCGATGGAGAGAGTTGAGCAATTCCAAAGCATCACTGTGGACCGTTGTACTCTATTTAGTGCTCTTAAAAGTCTAACTCTCTAGTTGAGCCTTCGTGCCACGTTTCATAAGGTAAAGAAGCGAATAGACCAAGTTATGTGTCAAATTGCACAAAAACGTGATAAGCTCCTCTATGGAGAGAGTTTACCAATTCCAAAGCATCAATGTGGACCGTTGCACTCTATTTAGTGCTCTTAAAAGTCTAACTTGCTAGTTGAGCATTCGTGCCACGTTTCATAAGGTAAAGACGCAAATAGACCAAGTTATGTCTCAAATTGCACAAAAACGTGAAAAGCTCCTCTATGGAGAGAGTGGAGCATTTCCAAAGCATCAATGTGGACCGTCGAACTCTACTTAGTGCTCTTAAAAGTCTAACTTGCTAGTTGAGCCTTCGTGCCACGTTTCGTAAGGTAAATATGCGAATAGATCAAGTTATGTTTGCAATTGCACAAAAACGTGAAAAGCTCCTCCATGGAGAGAGTTGAGCAATTCCAAAGCATCAATGTGGACCGTTGTACTCTATTTAGTGCTCTTAAAATTCTAACTTGCTAGTTCAGCCTTCGTGTCACGTTTCATAAGGTAAAGACGTGAATAGACCAAGTTATGTCTCAAATTGCACAAAAACATGAAAATCTCCTCTATGGAGAGAGTTGAGCAATTCCAAAGCATCAATGTGGACCGTTGTACTCTATTTAGTGCTCTTAAAAGTCTAACTTGCTAGTTGAGCCTTCGTGCCACGTTTCATTAGTTAAAGACGCGAATAGACCATGTTATGTCTCAAAGTGCACAAAAACGTGAAAAGCTCCTCTATGAAGAGAGTTGAGCAATTCCAAAGCATCAATGTGGACCGTTGTACTCTATTTAGTGCTCTTGAAATTCTAACTTGCTAGTTCAGCCTTCGTGCCATGTTTCATAAGGTAAAGACGCGAATAGACCAAGTTATCTCTCAAATTGCACAAAAACGTGAAAAGCTCCGCAATGAAGAGTGTTGAGCAATTCCAAAGCATCAATGTGGACCGTTGCACTCTATTTAGTGCTCTTAAAAGTCTAACTTGCTAGTTGAGCATTCGTGCAACGTTTCATAAGGTAAAGACGCAAATAGACCAAGTTATGTCTCAAATTGCACAAAAACGTGAAAAGCTCCTCTATGGAGAGAGTTGAGCATTTCCAAAGCATCAATGTGGACCGTCGTACTCTACTTAGTGCTCTTAAAAGTCTAACTTGCTAGTTGAGCCTTCGTGCCACGTTTCATAAGGTAAAGACGCGAATAGACCAAGTTATGTGTCAAATTGCACAAAAACGTGAAAAGTTCCTCTATGGAGAGAGTTGAGCAATTCCAAAGCATCAATGTGGACCGTTGAACTCTATTTAGTGCTCTTAAAAGTCTAACTTGCTAGTTGAGCCATCGTGCCACGTTTCATAAGGTAAAAACGCGAATAGACCAAGTTATGTCTGAAATTGCACAAAAACGTGAAAATCTCCTCTACGGAGGGAGTTGAGCACTTCCAAAGCATCAATGTAGACCTTTGTACTCTATTTAGTGCTCTTAAAAGTCTAACCTTCTAGTTGAGCCTTCGTGCCACGTTTCATAAGGTAAAGACGCGAATAGACCAAGTTATGTGTCAAATTGCATAAAAACGTGAAAAGCTCCTCTATGGAGAGAGTTTATCAATTCCAAAGCATCAATGTGGACCGTTGCACTCTATTTAGTGCTCTTAAAAGTCTAACTTGCTAGTTGAGCATTCGTGCCACGTTTCATAAGGTAAAGACGCAAATAGACCAAGTTATGTCTCAAATTGCACAAAAACGTGAAAAGCTCCACTATGGAGAGAGTTGAGCATTTTCAAAGCATCAATGTGGACTGTCGTACTCTACTTAGTGCCCTTAATAGTCTAACTTGCTAGTTGAGCCTTCGTGCCACGTTTCGTAAGGTAAATATGCGAATAGATCAAGTTATGTTTGCAATTGCACAAAAACGTGAAAAGCTCCTCCATGGAGAGAGTTGAGCAATTCCAAAGCATCAATGTGGACCGTTGTACTCTATTTAGTGCTCTTAAAATTCTAACTTGCTAGTTCAGCCTTCGTGTCACGTTTCATAAGGTAAAGACGTGAATAGACCAAGTTATGTCTCAAATTGCACAAAAACATGAAAATCTCCTCTATGGAGAGAGTTGAGCAATTCCAAAGCATCAATGTGGACCGTTGTACTCTATTTAGTGCTCTTAAAAGTCTAACTTGCTAGTTGAGCCTTCGTGCCACGTTTCATTAGTTAAAGACGCGAATAGACCATGTTATGTCTCAAAGTGCACAAAAACGTGAAAAGCTCCTCTATGAAGAGAGTTGAGCAATTCCAAAGCATCAATGTGGACCGTTGTACTCTATTTAGTGCTCTTGAAATTCTAACTTGCTAGTTCAGCCTTCGTGCCATGTTTCATAAGGTAAAGACGCGAATAGACCAAGTTATCTCTCAAATTGCACAAAAACGTGAAAAGCTCCGCAATGAAGAGTGTTGAGCAATTCCAAAGCATCAATGTGGACCGTTGCACTCTATTTAGTGCTCTTAAAAGTCTAACTTGCTAGTTGAGCATTCGTGCAACGTTTCATAAGGTAAAGACGCAAATAGACCAAGTTATGTCTCAAATTGCACAAAAACGTGAAAAGCTCCTCTATGGAGAGAGTTGAGCATTTCCAAAGCATCAATGTGGACCGTCGTACTCTACTTAGTGCTCTTAAAAGTCTAACTTGCTAGTTGAGCCTTCGTGCCACGTTTCGTAAGGTAAATATGCGAATAGATCAAGTTATGTTTGCAATTGCACAAAAACGTGAAAATCTCCTCCATGGAGAGAGTTGAGCAATTCCAAAGCATCAATGTGGACCGTTGTACTCTATTTAGTGCTCTTAAAATTCTAACTTGCTAGTTCAGCCTTCGTGCCACGTTTCATAAGGTAAAGACGTGAATAGACCAAGTTATGTCTCAAATTGCACAAAAACATGAAAATCTCCTCTATGGAGAGAGTTGAGCAATTCCAAAGCATCAATGTGGACCGTTGTACTCTATTTAGTGCTCTTAAAATTCTAACTTGCTAGTTCAGCCTTCGTGCCACGTTTCATAAGGTAAAGACGTGAATAGACCAAGTTATGTCTCAAATTGCACAAAAACATGAAAATCTCCTCTATGGAGAGAGTTGAGCAATTCCAAAGCATCAATGTGGACCGTTGCACTCTATTTAGTGCTCTTAAAAGTCTAACTTGCTAGTTGAGCCTTCGTGCCACGTTTCATTAGGTAAAGACGCGAATAGACCATGTTATATCTCAAATTGCACAAAAACGTGAAAAGCTCCTCTAGGAAGAGAGTTGAGCAATTCCAAAGCATCAATGTGGACCGTTGTACTCTATTTAGTGCTCTTGAAATTCTAACTTGCTAGTTCAGCCTTCGTGCCATGTTTCATAAGGTAAAGACGCGAATAGACCAAGTTATCTCTCAAATTGCACAAAAACGTGAAATGCACCTCTATGGAGAGAGTTGAGCATTTCCAAAGCATCAATGTGGACCGTTGTACTCTACTTAGTGCTCTTAAAAGTCTAACCTGCTAGTTGAGCATTCGTGCCACGTTTCGTAAGGTAAATATGCGAATAGACCAAGTTATGTTTGAAATTGCACAAAAATGTGAAAGGCTCCTCTATGGAGAGAGTTGAGCAATTCCAAAGCATCAATGTGACCGTTGAACTCTATTTAGTGCTCTTAAAAGTCTAACTTGCTAGTTGAGCCTTCGTGCCACGTTTCATAAGGTAAAGACGCAAATAGACCAAGTTATGTCTCAAATTGCACAAAAACGTGAAAAGCTCCTCTATGGAGAGAGTTGAGCATTTCCAAAGCATCAATGTGGACCGTCGTACTCTACTTAGTGCCCTTAATAGTCTAACATGCTACTTGAGCCTTCGTGCCACGTTTCATAAGGTAAAGACGCAAATAGACCAAGTTATGTCTGAAATTGCACAAAAACGTGAAAAGCTCCTCTACGGAGGGAGTTGAGCACTTCCAAAGCATCAATGTGGACCGTTGTACTCTATTTAGTGCTCTTAAAAGACTAACTTGCTAGTTGAGCCTTCGTGCCACGTTTCATAAGGTAAAGACGCGAATAGACCAAGTTATGTGTCAAATTGCACAAAAACGTGAAAAGTTCCTCTATGGAGAGAGTTGAGCAATTCCAAAGCATCAATGTGGACCGTTGAACTCTATTTAGTGCTCTTAAAAGTCTAACTTGCTAGTTGAGCCATCGTGCCACGTTTCATAAGGTAAAAACGCGAATAGACCAAGTTATGTCTGAAATTGCACAAAAACGTGAAAATCTCCTCTACGGAGGGAGTTGAGCACTTCCAAAGCATCAATGTAGACCTTTGTACTCTATTTAGTGCTCTTAAAAGTCTAACCTTCTAGTTGAGCCTTCGTGCCACGTTTCATAAGGTAAAGACGCGAATAGACCAAGTTATGTGTCAAATTGCATAAAAACGTGAAAAGCTCCTCTATGGAGAGAGTTTATCAATTCCAAAGCATCAATGTGGACCGTTGCACTCTATTTAGTGCTCTTAAAAGTCTAACTTGCTAGTTGAGCATTCGTGCCACGTTTCATAAGGTAAAGACGCAAATAGACCAAGTTATGTCTCAAATTGCACAAAAACGTGAAAAGCTCCACTATGGAGAGAGTTGAGCATTTTCAAAGCATCAATGTGGACTGTCGTACTCTACTTAGTGCCCTTAATAGTCTAACTTGCTAGTTGAGCCTTCGTGCCACGTTTCGTAAGGTAAATATGCGAATAGATCAAGTTATGTTTGCAATTGCACGAAAACGTGAAAAGCTCCTCCATGGAGAGAGTTGAGCAATTCCAAAGCATCAATGTGGACTGTTGTACTCTATTTAGTGCTCTTAAAATTCTAACTTGCTAGTTGAGCTTTCGTGCCACGTTTCATAAGGTAAAGATGCGAATAGACCAAGTTATGTCTCAAATTGCACAAAAACATGAAAAGCTCCTCTATGGAGAGAGTTAAGCAATTCCAAAGCATTAATGTGGACCGTTGTACTCTATTTAGTGCTCTTAAAAGTCTAACTTTCTAGTTGAGCCTTCGTGCCACGTTTCATTAGGTAAAGACGTGAATAGACCAAGTTATGTCTCAAATTGCACAAAAACGTGAAAAGCTCCTCTATGGAGAGAGTTGAGCAATTCCAAAGCATCAATGTGGACCGTTGTACTCTATTTTGTGCTCTTAAAAGTCTAACTTTCTAGTTGAGCCATCGTGCCTCGTTTCATAAGGTAAAGACGCGAATATACCAAGTTATGTCTCAAATTGCTTAAAAACGTGAAAAGCTCCTCTACGGAGGGAGTTGAGCACTTCCAAAGCATCAATGTGGACCGTTGTACTCTATTTAGTGTTCTTAAAAGTCTAACTTGCTAGTTGAGCCTTCGTGCCACGTTTCATAAGGTAAAGACGCGAATAGACCAAGTTATATGTCATATTGCACAAAAACGTGAAAAGCTCCTCTATGGAGAGAGTTTAGCAATTCCAAAGCATCAATGTGGACCGTTGCACTCTATTTAGTTCTCTTAAAAGTCTAAATTGCTAGTTGAGCATTCGTGCCACGTTTCATATGGTAAAGACGCAAATAGACCAAGTTATGTCTCAAATTACACAAAAACGTGAAAAGCTCCTCTATGGAGAAAGTTGAGCATTTCCAAAGCATCAATGTGGACCGTTGTACTCTACTTAGTGCTCTTAAAAGTCTAACTTGCTAGTTGAGCCTTCGTGCCACGTTTCCTAAGGTAAATATGCGAATAGATCAAGTTATGTTTGTAATTGCCCAAAAACGTGAAAAGCTCCTCCATGGAGAGAGTTGAGCAATTCCAAAGCATCAATGTGGACCGTTGTACTCTATTTAGTGTTCTTTAAATTCTAACTTGCTAGTTCAGCCTTCGTGCCACGTTTCATAAGGTAAAGACGTAAATAGACCAAGTTTTGTCTCAAATTGCACAAAAACATGAAAAGCTCCTCTATGGAGAGAGTTGAGCAATTCCAAAGCATCAATGTGGACCGTTGTACTCTATTTAGTGCTCTTAAAAGTCTAACTTGCTAGTTCAGCCTTCGTGCCACGTTTCATAAGGTAAAGACGTAAATAGACCAAGTTATGTCTCAAATTACACAAAAACGTGAAAAGCTCCTCTATGGAGAAAGTTGAGCATTTCCAAAGCATCAATGTGGACCGTTGTACTCTATTTAGTGTTCTTTAAATTCTAACTTGCTAGTTCAGCCTTCGTGCCACGTTTCATAAGGTAAAGACGTAAATAGACCAAGTTTTGTCTCAAATTGCACAAAAACATGAAAAGCTGCTCTATGGAGAGAGTTGAGCAATTCCAAAGCATCAATGTGGACCGTTGCATCTATTTAATGCTCTTAAGAGTCTAACTTGCTAGTTGAGCATTCGTGCCACGTTTCATAAGGTAAAGACGCAAATAGACCAACTTATGTCTTAAATTGCACAAAAACGTGAAAAGCTGCTTTGTGGAGATAGTTGAGCATTTCCAAAGCATCAATGTGGACCGTTGTACTCTATTTAGTGCTCTTAAAAGTCTAACTTGCTAGTTGAGCCTTCGTGCCACGTTTCATAAGGTAAAGACGTGAATAGACCAAGTTATGTCTCAAATTGCACAAAAACGTGAAAAGCTCCTCTATGGAGAGAGTTGAGCAATTCCAAAGCATCAATGTGGACCGTTGTACTCTATTTTGTGCTCTTAAAAGTCTAACTTTCTAGTTGAGCCATCGTGCCTCGTTTCATAAGGTAAAGACGCGAATATACCAAGTTATGTCTCAAATTGCTTAAAAACGTGAAAAGCTCCTCTACGGAGGGAGTTGAGCACTTCCAAAGCATCAATGTGGACCGTTGTACTCTATTTAGTGTTCTTAAAAGTCTAACTTGCTAGTTGAGCCTTCGTGCCACGTTTCATAAGGTAAAGACGCGAATAGACCAAGTTATATGTCATATTGCACAAAAACGTGAAAAGCTCCTCTATGGAGAGAGTTTAGCAATTCCAAAGCATCAATGTGGACCGTTGCACTCTATTTAGTTCTCTTAAAAGTCTAAATTGCTAGTTGAGCATTCGTGCCACGTTTCATATGGTAAAGACGCAAATAGACCAAGTTATGTCTCAAATTACACAAAAACGTGAAAAGCTCCTCTATGGAGAAAGTTGAGCATTTCCAAAGCATCAATGTGGACCGTTGTACTCTACTTAGTGCTCTTAAAAGTCTAACTTGCTAGTTGAGCCTTCGTGCCACGTTTCCTAAGGTAAATATGCGAATAGATCAAGTTATGTTTGTAATTGCCCAAAAACGTGAAAAGCTCCTCCATGGAGAGAGTTGAGCAATTCCAAAGCATCAATGTGGACCGTTGTACTCTATTTAGTGTTCTTTAAATTCTAACTTGCTAGTTCAGCCTTCGTGCCACGTTTCATAAGGTAAAGACGTAAATAGACCAAGTTTTGTCTCAAATTGCACAAAAACATGAAAAGCTCCTCTATGGAGAGAGTTGAGCAATTCCAAAGCATCAATGTGGACCGTTGTACTCTATTTAGTGCTCTTAAAAGTCTAACTTGCTAGTTCAGCCTTCGTGCCACGTTTCATAAGGTAAAGACGTAAATAGACCAAGTTATGTCTCAAATTACACAAAAACGTGAAAAGCTCCTCTATGGAGAAAGTTGAGCATTTCCAAAGCATCAATGTGGACCGTTGTACTCTATTTAGTGTTCTTTAAATTCTAACTTGCTAGTTCAGCCTTCGTGCCACGTTTCATAAGGTAAAGACGTAAATAGACCAAGTTTTGTCTCAAATTGCACAAAAACATGAAAAGCTGCTCTATGGAGAGAGTTGAGCAATTCCAAAGCATCAATGTGGACCGTTGCATCTATTTAATGCTCTTAAGAGTCTAACTTGCTAGTTGAGCATTCGTGCCACGTTTCATAAGGTAAAGACGCAAATAGACCAACTTATGTCTTAAATTGCACAAAAACGTGAAAAGCTGCTTTGTGGAGATAGTTGAGCATTTCCAAAGCATCAATGTGGACCGTTGTACTCTATTTAGTGCTCTTAAAAGTCTAACTTGCTAGTTGAGCCTTCGTGCCACGTTTCATAAGGTAAAGACGTGAATAGACCAAGTTATGTCTCAAATTGCACAAAAACATGAAAAGCTCCTCTATGGAGAGAGTTGAGCAATTCCAAAGCATCAATGGGGACCGTTGTATCTATTTAGTGTTCTTAAAAGTCTAACTTGCTAGTTGAGCCTTCGTGCGACGTTTCATAAGGTAAAGACGCGAATAGACCAAGTTATGTGTCAAATTGCACAAAAACGTGAGAAGCTCCTCTATGGAGAGAGTTTACCAATTCCAAAGCATCAATGTGGACCGTTGCACTCTATTTAGCACTCTTAAAAGTCTAACTTGCTAGTTGAGCCTTCGCGCCACGTTTCATAAGGTAAAGACGTGAATAGACCAAGTTATGTCTCAAATTGCACAAAAACATGAAAAGCTGCTCTATGGAGAGAGTTGAGCAATTCCAAAGCATCAATGTGGACCGTTGCATCTATTTAATGCTCTTAAGAGTCTAACTTGCTAGTTGAGCATTCGTGCCACGTTTCATAAGGTAAAGACGCAAATAGACCAACTTATGTCTTAAATTGCACAAAAACGTGAAAAGCTGCTTTGTGGAGATAGTTGAGCATTTCCAAAGCATCAATGTGGACCGTTGTACTCTATTTAGTGCTCTTAAAAGTCTAACTTGCTAGTTGAGCCTTCGTGCCACGTTTCATAAGGTAAAGACGTGAATAGACCAAGTTATGTCTCAAATTGCACAAAAACATGAAAAGCTCCTCTATGGAGAGAGTTGAGCAATTCCAAAGCATCAATGGGGACCGTTGTATCTATTTAGTGTTCTTAAAAGTCTAACTTGCTAGTTGAGCCTTCGTGCGACGTTTCATAAGGTAAAGACGCGAATAGACCAAGTTATGTGTCAAATTGCACAAAAACGTGAGAAGCTCCTCTATGGAGAGAGTTTACCAATTCCAAAGCATCAATGTGGACCGTTGCACTCTATTTAGCACTCTTAAAAGTCTAACTTGCTAGTTGAGCATTCGTGCCACGTTTCATAAGGTAAAGACGCAAATAGACCAAGTTATGTCTCAAATTGCACAAAAACGTGAAAAGCTACTTTATGGAGATAGTTGAGCATTTCCAAAGCATCAATGTGGACCGTTGTACTCTACTTAGTGCTCTTAAAAGTCTAACTTGCTAGTTGAGCCTTCGTGCCACGTTTCGTAAGGTAAATATGCGAATAGATCAAGTTATGTTTGCAATTGCACAAAAACGTGAAAAGCTCCTCCATGGAGAGAGTTGAGCAATTCCAAAGCATCAATGTGGACCGTTGTACTCTATTTAGTGCTCTTAAAATTCTAACTTGCTAGTTCAGCCTTCGTGCCACATTTCATAAGGTAAAGACGTGAATAGACCAAGTTATGTCTCAAATTGCACAAAAACATGAAAAGCTCCTCTATGGAGAGAGTTGAGCAATTCCAAAGCATCAATGTGGACCGTTGTACTCTATTTAGTGCTCTTAAAAGTCTAACTTGCTAGTTGAGCCTTCGTGCCACGTTTCATAAGGTAAAGACGCGAATAGACCAAGTTATGTGTCAAATTGCACAAAAACGTGAGAAGCTCCTCTATGGAGAGAGTTTACCAATTCCAAAGCATCAATGTGGACCGTTGCACTCTATTTAGTGCTCTTAAAAGTCTAACTTGCTAGTTGAGCATTCGTGCCACGTTTCATAAGGTAAAGACGCAAATAGACCAAGTTATGTCTCAATTGCACAAAAACGTGAAAAGCTCCTCTACGGAGGGAGTTGAGCACTTCCAAAGCATCAATGTGGACCGTTGTACTCTATTTAGTGCTCTCAAAAGTCTAACTTGCTAGTTGAGCCTTCGTGCCACGTTTCGTAAGGTAAATATGCGAATAGATCAAGTTATGTTTGCAATTGCACAAAAACGTGAAAAGCTCCTCCATGGAGAGAGTTGAGCAATTCCAAAGCATCAATGTGGACCGTAGTACTCTATTTAGTGCTCTTACAATTCTAACTTGCTAGTTCAGCCTTCGTGCCACGTTTCATAAGGTAAAGACGCGAATAGACCAAGTTATGTATCAAATTGCACAAAAACGTGAAAATCTCCTCTACGGAGGGAGTTGAGCACTTCCAAAGCATCAATGTCGACCGTTGTACTCTATTTAGTGCTCTTAAATGTCTAACTTTCTAGTTGAGCCATTGTGCCTCGTTTCATGAGGTAAAGACGCGAATAGACCAAGTGATGTCTCAAATTGCTTAAAAACGTGAAAAGCTCCTCTACGGAGAGAGTTGAGCAATTCCAAAGCATCAATGTGGACCGTTGTACTCTATTTAGTGCTCTTAAAAGTCTAACTTGCTAGTTGAGCCTTCGTGCCACGTTTCATAAGGTAAAGACGCGAATAGACCAAGTTATGTTTGAAATTGCATAAAAACGTGAAAGGCTCCTCTATGGAGAGAGTTGAGCAATTCCTAAGCATCAATGTGGACCGTTGAACTCTATTTAGTGCTCTTAAAAGTCTAACTTGCTAGCTGTGCCATCGTGCCACGTTTCATAAGGTAAAGACGCGAATAGACCAAGTTATGTGTCAAATTACACAAAAACGTGAGAAGCTCCTCTATGGAGAGAGTTTACCAATTCCAAAGCATCAATGTGGACCGTTGCACTCTATTTAGTGCTCTTAAAAGTCTAACTTGCTAGTTGAGCATTCGTGCCACGTTTCATAAGGTAAAGACGCAAATAGACCAAGTTATGTCTGAATTGCACAAAAACGTGAAAAGCTCCTCTACGGAGGGAGTTGAGGACTTCCAAAGCATCAATGTCGACCGTTGTACTCTATTTAGTGCTCTTAAAAGTCTAACTTGCTAGTTGAGCCTTCGTGCCACGTTTCATAAGGTAAAGACGCGAATAGACCAAGTTATGTGTCAAATTGCACAAAAACGTGAGAAGCTCCTCTATGGAGAGAGTTTACCAATTCCAAAGCATCAATGTGGACCGTTGCACTCTATTTAGTGCTCTTAAAAGTCTAACTTGCTAGTTGAGCATTCGTGCCACGTTTCATAAGGTAAAGACGCAAATAGACCAAGTTATGTCTCAATTGCACAAAAACGTGAAAAGCTCCTCTACGGAGGGAGTTGAGCACTTCCAAAGCATCAATGTGGACCGTTGTACTGTATTTAGTGCTCTTAAAAGTCTAACTTGCTAGTTGAGCCTTCGTGCCACGTTTCGTAAGGTAAATATGCGAATAGATCAAGTTATGTTTGCAATTGCACAAAAACGTGAAAAGCTCCTCCATGGAGAGAGTTGAGCAATTCCAAAGCATCAATGTGGACCGTAGTACTCTATTTAGTGCTCTTACAATTCTAACTTGCTAGTTCAGCCTTCGTGCCACGTTTCATAAGGTAAAGACGTGAATAGACCAAGTTATGTATCAAATTGCACAAAAACGTGAAAATCTCCTCTACGGAGGGAGTTGAGCACTTCCAAAGCATCAATGTCGACCGTTGTACTCTATTTAGTGCTCTTAAATGTCTAGCTTGCCAGTTGAGCCATTGTGCCTCGTTTCATGAGGTAAAGACGCGAATAGACCAAGTTATGTCTCAAATTGCTTAAAAACGTGAAAAGCTCTTCTACGGAGAGAGTTGAGCAATTCCAAAGCATCAGTGTGGACCGTTGTACTCTATTTAGTGCTCTTAAAAGTCTAACTTGCTAGTTGAGCCTTCGTGCCACGTTTCATAAGGTAAAGACGCGAATAGACCAAGTTATGTTTGAAATTGCACAAAAACGTGAAAGGCTCCTCTATGGAGAGAGTTGAGCAATTCCTAAGCATCAATGTGGACCGTTGAACTCTATTTAGTGCTCTTAAAAGTCTAACTTGCTAGCTGTGCCATCGTACCACGTTTCATAAGGTAAAGACGCGAATAGACCAAGTTATGTGTCAAATTACACAAAAACGTGAGAAGCTCCTCTATGGAGAGAGTTTACCAATTCCAAAGCATCAATGTGGACCGTTGCACTCTATTTAGTGCTCTTAAAAGTCTAACCTGCTAGTTGAGCATTCGTGCCACGTTTCATAAGGTAAAGACGCAAATAGACCAAGTTATGTCTCAATTGCACAAAAACGTGAAAAGCTCCTCTACGGAGGGAGTTGAGCACTTCCAAAGCATCAATGTGGACCGTTGTACTCTATTTAGTGCTCTTAAAAGTCTAACTTGCTAGTTGAGCCTTCGTGCCACGTTTCGTAAGGTAAATATGCGAATAGATCAAGTTATGTTTGCAATTGCACAAAAACGTGAAAAGCTCCTCCATGGAGAGAGTTGAGCAATTCCAAATCATCAATGTGGACCATAGTATCTATTTAGTGCTCTTAAAAGTCTAACTTGCTAGTTGAGCCTTCGTGCCACGTTTCGAAAGGTAAAGACGCGAATAGACCAAGTTATGTCTCAAATTGCTTAAAAACGTGAAAAGCTCCTCTACGGAGAGAGTTGAGCACTTCCAAAGCATCAATGTGGACCGTTGTACTCTATTTAGTGCTCTTAAAAGTCTAACTTGCTAGTAGAGCCTTCGTGCCACGTTTCATAAGGTAAAGACGCGAATAGACCAAGTTATGTCTCAAATTGCTTAAAAACGTGAAAAGCTCCTCTACGGAGAGAGTTGAGCACTTCCAAAGCATCAATGTGGACCGTTGTACTCTATTTAGTGCTCTTAAATGTCTAACTTGCTAGTTGAGCCATTGTGCCTCGTTTCATGAGGTAAAGACGCGAATAGACCAAGTTATGTCTCAAATTGCTTAAAAACGTGAAAAGCTCCTCTACGGAGAGAGTTGAGCAATTCCAAAGCATCAATGTGGACCGTTGTACTCTATTTAGTGCTCTTCAAAGTCTAACTTGCTAGTTGAGCCTTCGTGCCACGTTTCATAAGGTAAAGACGCGAATAGACCAAGTTATGTGTCAAATTGCACAAAAACGTGAAAAGCTCCTCTATGGAGAGAGTTTACCAATTCCAAAGCATCAATGTGGACCGTTGCACTCTATTTAGTGCTCTTAAAAGTCTAACTTCCTAGTTGAGCATTCCTGCCACGTTTCATAAGGTAAAGACGCAAATAGACCAAGTTATGTGTCAAATTGCACAAAAACGTGAAAAGCTCCTCTATGGAGAGAGTTTACCAATTCCAAAGCATCAATGTGGACCGTTGCACTCTATTTAGTGCTCTTAAAAGTCTAACTTCCTAGTTGAGCATTCCTGCCACGTTTCATAAGGTAAAGACGCAAATAGACCAAGTTATGTCTCAAATTGCTCAAAAACGTGAAAAGCTCCTCTATGGAGAGAGTTGAGCATTTCCAAAGCATCAATGTGGACCGTTGTACTCTACTTAGTGCTCTTAAAAGTCTAACTTGCTAGTTGAGCCTTCGTGCCAGGTTTCGTAAGGTAAATATGCGAATAGATCAAGTTATGTTTGCAATTGCACAAAAACGTGAAAAGCTCCTCCATGGAGAGAGTTGAGCAATTCCAAAGCATCAATGTGGACCGTAGTACTCAATTTAGTGCGCTTAAAATTCTAACTTGCTAGTTCAGCCTTCGTGCCACGTTTCATAAGGTAAAGACGTGAATAGACCAAGTTATGTCTCAAATTGCACAAAAACATGAAAAGCTCCTCTATGGAGAGAGTTGAGCAATTCCAAAGCATCAATGTGGACCGTTGCATCTATTTAGTGCTCTTAAGAGTCTAACTTGCTAGTTGAGCCTTCGTGCCACGTTTCATAAGGTAAAGACGCGAATAGACCAAGTTATGTCTCAAATTGCACAAAAACCCGAAAAGCTCCTCTATGGAGAGAGTTTACCAATTCCAAAGCATCAATGTGGACCGTTGCACTCTATTTAGTGCTCTTAAAAGTCTAACTTCCTAGTTGAGCATTCCTGCCACGTTTCATAAGGTAAAGACGCAAATAGACCAAGTTATGTCTCAAATTGCTCAAAAACGTGAAAAGCTCCTCCATGGAGAGAGTTGAGCATTTCCAAAGCATCAATGTGGACCGTAGTACTCTATTTAGTGCTCTTAAAATTCTAACTTGCTAGTTGAGCCTTCGTGCCACGTTTCATAAGGTAAAGAGGCGAATAGACCAAGTTATGTCTCAAATTGCACAAAAACGTGAAAAGCTCCTCTATGGAGGGAGTTGAGCACTTCCAAAGCATCAATGTGGACCGTTGTACTCTATTTAGTGCTCTTAAAAGTCTAACTTGCTATTTGAGCCTTCGTGCCACGTTTCGTAAGGTAAATATGCGAATAGATCAAGTTATGTTTGCAATTGCACAAAAACGTGAAAAGCTCCTCCATGGAGACAGTTGAGCAATTCCAAAGCATCAATGTGGACCGTTGTACTCTATTTAGTGCTCTTAAAATTCTAACTTGCTAGTTCAGCCTTCGTGCCACGTTTCATAAGGTAAAGACGTGAATAGACCAAGTTATGTCTCAAATTGCACAAAAACATGAAAAGCTCCTCTATGGAGAGAGTTGAGCAATTCCAAAGCATCAATGTGGACCGTTGTACTCTATTTAGTGCTCTTAAAAGTCTAACTTGCTAGTTGAACCTTCGTGCCACGTTTCGTAAGGTAAAGACGCGAATAGACCAAGTTATGTGTCAAATTGCACAAAAACGTGAAAAGCTCCTCTATGGAGAGAGTTTAGCAATTCCAAAGCATCAATGTGGACCGTTGCACTCTATTTAGTGCTCTTAAAAGTCTAACTTGCTAGTTGAGCCTTCGTGCCACGTTTCATAAGGTAAAGACGCAAATAGACCAAGTTATGTCTCAAATTGCACAAAAACGTGAAAAGCTCCTCTATGGAGAGAGTTGAGCATTTCCAAAGCATCAATGTGGACCGTCGTACTCTACTTAGTGCTTTTAAAAGTCTAACTTGCTAGTTGAGCCTTCGTGCCACGTTTCGTAAGGTAAATATGCGAATAGATCAAGTTATGTTTGCAATTGCACAGAAACGTGAAAAGCTCCTCCATGGAGAGAGTTGAGCAATTCCAAAGCATCACTGTGGACCGTTGTACTCTATTTAGTGCTCTTAAAATTCTAACTTGCTAGTTCAGCCTTCGTGCCACGTTTCATAAGGTAAAGATGCGAATAGACCAAGTTATGTCTCAAATTGCACAAAAACATGAAAAGTGTTGGATCGGATGGCACCACAAGAGGGGGAGTGAATTGTGTCCTTAGTCAATTTTAGACTAGGTCACCTTTTTTTTGTTTCACCCTAAGCGGAAGCTAAATACCAAATTGAGTACTAGTGTAGATGTGTATATAAATCAAGTAGAACAATCAATTCGAGCAAATCACATATAAAATCTTAATATGATTGTATGGTCTCCTAATGGCAGATTTGAGCACAAAGCAATCAAATAAGGTCAAGCAAGTCAAGGACAATTGATATAAGCAAGATAGATAACTTTAAGATCAAGAACCAAGCAAGATGATCAAGTATGTATATGTCACTTGTAAAACAAATGTAATTAGGGCACAAAATCAGATTTGACAATTAATTGAACAAGCTTGACTCTAGCAACCTAAATGATCAATTTCAAGTATGTATGATATGAGAATGCAATGCTAATTGAAATTGCTGGAAAGTAAAAGAGGCAAGAGATTTATAGTGGTTCGGCTTAACCCAAGCCTACTCCACTCCCCAAGTCCCACTTGGGAATTTCAAACACTCCACTATAGCTTGTTCAACCGAGTCAAGCGGAACTCATACAACCAGTGTTTTTGTAGCTCAAACACCAAACTTTACACACCGTGTGGTTTATAGCTCACCACACCAAACTCTACACACCGTGTGGTTTGTAGCTCACCACACTAACTTAATCAACAAAATACAAGCTCAAAAATGGCTCTAAGAATAACCGGGTATGAGATAAGTTTAGGCTCAAAGGCTGGCTCTTTAGTAGCTAGATATGGAAGTGTTTAGGCTCAATTTATGTTCTGGAAATCAGATTGTTCAAGTAAGAAAATGGCTCTTGAGGAAATGATAAGAATCAAGTAAGAAGGGCTCAAGAGTAACAATAAAGCTTTACTTGGCTAGTGTGTATGATCTCTCTTCAAAATCAAGTATGTAATCAAGGAATGAATGAGTGAAAGAATGAAAGCTTAGAAGATGAAGAACACTAGAGAGAGAGAGTGTAATTTTCGGCCAAGTATGTGCACCATAGACAAAGAGTTAGTTTTTATAGAAATTGTGGAGTGTAAGCTCATGAAATGAGAGCCATTGGATTGATATGAAAGATATGGACCCTTGGATCATTATAGACGTTAGAAGGCTTAGAGAAGTGTGAAAATGATTACAACAAGTCTTTTTTGGTAGGAAGAAATAATGGCTTTTGGATGGATATAGACTTTGGAGGCCATCTTGAAAGATACAACAATTGACTTGAGAAAAGTTTGTCTTTTAGGTGGAGTAAATCATGGCTTTTGGATGGATATAGACTTTAGAGGCATCTTGAAAGATACAACAATTGACTTGAGAAAAGTTTGTCTCTTAGGTGGAATAAATGATGGCCTTTGGATCAAATGAAGATTCAATTTTGGCCATAGGATGTAAAGTAGGAGAGATAAGAATAAGGCTTGAATCTTTGGCCATTGGATTAAAATGTGATTTTGATGTAGAGAGAATATGATCCATTGGATGTGGAGTGTCTTGGTGGGAAAGAGAAATGGTTTTGAAATAAAGCTTCCCACACATGTGAAGAGAAAAACTTGTCATAAGACTTGTTGTACCTCTTGTCTCCTCCTTTCAAATTAACTTTTCCTTCTCTTCTCTTTTTGGCTCCAAGTCTTCTAGTTAAGATGTAACTATGGTTAACTTGTCTTCTTTGCCATGTCATCAATGCCATGTCATTAATGCCATGTCAACAATGCCATGTCAGCTGCCACGTCACGTCCGTCGATTCTGACTTTGACTAGAAAGTTAATTTTACTTCAATTGATCCCAATTAAGCTCCAAGACATCTTTGGCAAAACTTGACTTATGTTGACCACGAAATTGACTTTCTTAATCATGTTTGACACTGATTAAGCCTTCACTAATGTTGGTCAAGGATGACATTAGGACCAATTTACGTTTTGGTCACCCTACACACAAATCATACTCAAGACATGCTATGTAAACCCTTTTAGGATTTCTTGCAATTAGTCCACGTTAGTTCAATAATCAAATCATCAAATAAGCACAATTGAACTAGTTTAATATAAGTCTTGAATTCCTAAACTAATCAAGTAGCCATATGCACCTAGGTTTCTCAATACAATCAATAGATCAAAGTTCAATCAAATGATGCCTAATTTCAATATGTTTAGCCTTAGAATGATGCACCGGATTTTTAGAAAGGCTAATGGCACTAGTATTATCACAATATATAGGAATATCTTTTAATTTAAGTCCAAAATCATTTAGTTGTTGTCTAATCCATAAGAGTTGAGCACAACAACTCCCTATAGCCATATATTCGGCTTCGGTGGTAGATAGGGCTACACAAGGTTGTTTCTTGGAGAACCAAGAAATAAGCATACTTCCTAGGAATTGACATGTACCCGAAGTACTCTTTCTATTTATCTTACACCCAGCAAAATCAGCATCACTATATGCATATAAATCAAACAAAGAATTTTTATCATACCATATGCCAAGAGTTGATGTATGCCTGAGGTACCTAAATATTCTCTTAACCGCTAGGAAATGAGAATGCATAGGTTGACTTTGAAATCTAGCACACATGCATACACTAAACATGATGTCGGATCTACTAGATGTCAAATATAAAAGTGAACCAATCATGGACCTATACATTTTAGAATCATAAGGTTGTCCATCTTCATCTTTTTCAAGTTTAGTTGTCACACTCATGGGAGTAGGAGAAGGGTTCAAAGAATCAAAACCAAACTTTTTAAGCATATCATGAATATATTTGGTTTGACTAATATGTATACCTCCCTTAGTTTGTTTAACTTGCAGTCCTAAAAAGAAGGTAAGTTCACCCATCATAGACATCTCAAATTCACTTTTCATGCACAACTCAAATTCTTTGCACATAGCATCATTAGTAGCACCAAATATTATGTCATCTACATATATTTGAACAATAAGCATATCATGACCTTTTTCCTTCAAGAACAAAGTGCTATCAATTTTTCCTCTTTTAAAACCATTTTGAATTAAGAAGGAGGAAAGTCTATCATACCATGCCCTAGGTGCTTGTTTCAAATCATACAAGGCTTTTGTCAATTTATAAACATAGTTTGGAAAGTTAGGATCTTCAAATCCGGGTGGTTGCTTTACATACACATTCTCATTGATAAAACCATTCAAAAATGCACTTTTGACATCCATTTGATAAAGTTTAAAACCTTTGAAACATGCAAATGCCATAAGCAACCTAATAGCTTCTAACCTAGCTACGGGGGCAAATGTTTCTTCATAGTCAATCCCTTCTTCTTGGTTGTACCCTTGTGCAACCAACCTAGCCTTGTTTCTAATAACTTCACCATCTTCATTCATTTTGTTCTTAAACACCCATTTAGTTCCAATTATGGTTTGGTCTTTAGGTCTTGGAACTAAATGCCAAACTTCATTCCTAGTGAATTGATTCAACTCATCTTGCATAGCAATAATCCATTTATCATCAAGCAAAGCATCATCAATGTTTCTAGGTTCTATTTGAGAAATTAAGGCATAAGAACCATGCACATCAACAATTAAAGCAGTATTCATTAAATTTGCAGTCACATTATCTACCACATTAGCATGCATATCATTATCATTAGGAGCTAAGTGAGATCTACGAGTCCTTACCCCTTGATGCAAATCGCCAATTATGAGTTGTTTGGGATGCTTATGTTTGTCCTTCACTTGCAACCATGATGTAGGAGCTGTAGTTTCACTATTGGAGGCCACGGGTGCAACCTCACTTTCTTCCAAGCCCACGGGTGCATCACTATTTTGTGTCTCCTCGTGCTCATGTCCTCCCTCTTTGCTTGGTCCATCATCTTTAGGTGTAGGAGAGTCATCTTTATCATCTTTTAAGCTCAACTTCTCCAAACCTAACTCAATGTCATCATTCTCAAGCAAAGGGTCAAATGCAAGAGTTTCAATAAATTTAACATGAATGGACTCTTCTATTCTCCTAGACTTTGGATTGTAAACTCTATAAGCTCTAGAAGTTAAAGCATAGCCAACAAATACACAAGGAGTAGATTTTGCATCAAATTTATCTAAGTCATCCTTAGTGTTTAGTACATAACATTTGCAACCAAAAACTCTAAAGTAGTCAACCTTAGGTTTTCTATCATTCCAAATCTCATAAGGTGTCTTATTTATCTTCTTTCTAATAGACAACCTATTTGTAACATAGCATGCACAATTAATGGCCTCGGCCCACAAGAACTTAGGCAAATCATGTTCACAAAGCATAGTCCTAGCAATTTCTTGTAAAGTTCTATTTTTCCTTTCTACCACCCCATTTTGTTGGGGTGTCCTAGGTGAAGAGAAATCATGTCTAATGCCATATTCATCACATAGATCAATAAATGCATGATTATCAAATTCTCCTCCATGATCACTCCTAATCTTGCTAATGCTTATGTTCTTTTCATTTTGAAGCCTCTTGATTAGTTTTGAAAACTCATGAATGGTCTCATGTTTATGTGCAAGGAAAATCACCCAAGTATATCTAGAATAATCATCAACAATTACAAAGGCATAGGATCTACCACCTACACTTTTAACTCTACTTGGACCAAACAAATCAAGATGCAAAAGTTCTAAAACCCTAGTAGTTGAAATCTGGTTTTTAGACTTGAAAGACTCCCTAGTGTGTTTTCCTCTAATGCATGGCTCACAAGCATCATACATGTCAAAGTTCAAAGAAGGTATGCCTCTAACAAGATTATTTCTAACCAATTTTTCAATTGTAGAAATTCCTATATGTCCTAATCTTCTATGCCATATATTCACATCACTAATATTGGAAATCAAGCATTTAAGTTTGCAATCATTCAAGTCTTTCAAATTAATAGAATACACATTACCATCTCTTTTTCCTACAAGCACACATTCATTCATGGCATTTAAAAACTCACACTTTGAATCATCAAAACATATGCGCAAGCCACCATCACACAATTGAGAAATACTAAGAAGGTTAAAAGATAATCCATCAACTAATTGCACATTAGAGATAGAGAAAGAGGATACATAACCTATGGATCCTTGACCAAGGATCCTACCCTTCTTGTTGTCACCAAAAGTCACATGACCACCATTAGAGAACTTCTTGAGAGAAGAAAAAGAACTTGAGTTCCCGGTCATGTGTCTTGAGCAACCACTATCCAAGTACCACTTGGAAGCCTTAGAACTTTTGATTTTCAAGAACACCTACATTAGTTCAATTCGCTTTAGGTACCCAATTTCTTTTGGGTCCTAGGAGGTTAGCATCAAGAATCTTGGTTCCCTTTGGAACCCACATTTGCTTAACTTTCTTGCCAAACACATATTGAAACTTTGGAAAAACTTTGGCATTCAAGTTATGCATATATGCATCATTTGAAGAATGAAATGAAGTGCTAGCATACATAGAGCCTTGTGGAGCTCTAGGAGCCCTAGAATACCTTATGGGTTGCCCTAATTTCTTAGGAAACCCTACGGGTCTCTTGGGACCAGAATTGATATCCTTCTTCCAAGGCTGATTTGGCACACCCCTAATGAGAATAGGCCTATGTCTCACGGATTGGACAAATGATACATGTTCATGATGTGATTTCGAAGTACTAGCATGTATATCATTCAAAGCATTGTAGTTAGGAGGTGAAAAAATCATTTTCTTTGGAAAACAATCCTCCTTCATGTCATTCAAGGAATGCAAATATCCATGTGATACGAAAGATGTAGAAATATCATGCATATCACATTTCTTCAATTTTACATCATCACCAACATAACCTAAACCCGATTTGTCCAAAGATTGTCTAAGGCATGATAAGAGTGAATCAAGTCTAGAAGATCCCACACTAAACTTCGAGAAAGATTTCTCTAGATCCTCATATCTCAATTTCAAAGCGTCTAATTCATTTTGAACAATAGAGTCATCGTGTGACTCTTGGTTCTCATTAGGCACAATAGCAATCAATTTCAAATCATCATACTCTTCTTGCAAGGTACTAAGTTTAAATTGCAAATCTTCAATCAAAGGTTCATGATCACACTTAGACATGTTATTAGCACACAAGGCAGCAAGCATATCGCACTTTTCATCACATTTAGCATTGAGATCATCAATGGTCTTTTCATGCTCTTCTACCTTAGCATTTAAACAATCAATCTCATTTTTCAATTGTTTCTTTTCCTTATGCATTTTCCTATTCTTATCATTCATGTCATTAAGTAAGGAAAGTAAATCATCAATAGACACATCATCATCATCATTATCAAAAGAATTTACCTCCTCATCCGGATCGGATGAGTTTCCTTTGGCCATCAAGCAAAATCTAGCAAACTCATCCTCACTTGAAGAGCTTTCGGAGTCCGAATCACTCCAAGTAGCTTTGAAGGCTTTCTTGGATTGCTCCTTGCTCTTATCTTTCTTCTTTGGACACTCATACTTCATGTGCCCCTTCTTGCCACACTCAAAGCACCTCAAATCTTTGTCTTGCTCCTCATGGTTCCCTTTGGAGTCGCTTTGATCCCCACGACCAGATTTGAAGTTGTCCCTCTTTGAGTGGCCAAAAGGTCTACCACCTTGTTTCTTCTTGTTTATCAAGTATCTCTTGAACCTCCTTGTCATTAAGGCTACTTCCTCATCACTCAAATCATCTCCACTATCACCTTTGGAGGCAAAAGCAATGCTCTTCTTTTTGGTGTCCTCTTTTTGAGCTTCTCTTGCCTTCAAGTTTGTCTCATATACCAGAAGTGATCCTACAAGCTCATCCAACTTCAAAATTTTGAGATCTTTAGCTTCTTGGATGGCAGTCACTTTGGCATCCCATGCTTCCGGAAGACTTCTCAAGTACTTTTGCACCTTTTCTTGATTGGAGAATGTCTTCCCTAAAGATTCAAGAGAATTCAGAATTTTGGTTAGTCTAATATCCATATCGGTAATAGACTCATGTGGAAACATAGTGAACAATTCATATGAATGCATGAGCATGTTAATCTTAGACTCCTTTACTTGATTAGTTCCCTCATGCTTCATCTCTAACCTAGTCCACATATCTTGAGCCGAAATGCATGTAGAAATATGTTTAGCTTCAATTGAATTCAATGCATTAAATAAAATAGACATAGCTTTAGCATTCAGAGAAATCTTTTTCTTATCATTATCATCCCATTTATCCATAGGTTTTGAAATCTCTTTTTCGACATCACCGATCTTGGTGGTGATGGTAGGCTCATAAGGTCCATCCTCTATGACATACCACAAATCAATATCAAGAGACATGAAATAAAGTTTCATTCTCATTTTCCAATGGTCATAGTCTTCTCCATTAAAGAATGGAGGTCTACCACTAGATTGACCCTCTAACACATGATCATGTCTACCACTAGTAGATGCCATCATATAAATCACTAATAATGCACAAGAAAATTACTTCTATATGCAAGGGAACACAAGCTTCGATACCACTTGTTGGATCGGATGGCACCACAAGAGGGGGGGTGAATTGTGTCCTTAGTCAATTTTAGACTAGGTCACCTTTTTTTTGTTTCACCCTAAGCGGAAGCTAAATACCAAATTGAGTACTAGTGTAGATGTATATAAATCAAGTAGAACAATCAATTCGAGCAAATCACATATAAAATCTTAATATGATTGTATGGTCTCCTAATGGCAGATTTGAGCACAAAGCAATCAAATAAGCTCAAGCAAGTCAAGGACAATTGATATAAGCAAGATAGATAACTTTAAGATCAAGAACCAAGCAAGATGATCAAGTATGTATATGTCACTTGTAAAACAAATGTAATTAGGGCACAAAATCAGATTTGACAATTAATTGAACAAGCTTGACTCTAGCAACCTAAATGATCAATTTCAAGTATGTATGATATGAGAATGCAATGCTAATTGAAATTGCTGGAAAGTAAAAGAGGCAAGAGATTTATAGTGGTTCGGCTTAACCCAAGCCTACTCCACTCCCCAAGTCCCACTTGGGAATTTCAAACACTCCACTATAGCTTGTTCAACCGAGTCAAGCGGAACTCATACAACCAGTGTTTTTGTAGCTCAAACACCAAACTTTACACACCGTGTGGTTTATGGCTCACCACACCAAACTCTACACACCGTGTGGTTTGTAGCTCACCACACTAACTTAATCAACAAAATACAAGCTCAAAAATGGCTCTAAGAATAACCGGGTATGAGATAAGTTGAGGCTCAAAGGCTGGCTCTTTAGTAGCTAGATATGGAAGTGTTTAGGCTCAATTTATGTTCTGGAAATCAGATTGTTCAAGTAAGAAAATGGCTCTTGAGGAAATGATAAGAATCAAGTAAGAAGGGCTCAAGAGTAACAATAAAGCTTTACTTGGCTAGTGTGTATGATCTCTCTTCAAAATCAAGTATGTAATCAAGGAATGAATGAGTGAAAGAATGAAAGCTTAGAAGATGAAGAACACTAGAGAGAGAGAGTGTAATTTTCGGCCAAGTATGTGCACCATAGACAAAGAGTTAGTTTTTATAGAAATTGTGGAGTGTAAGCTCATGAAATGAGAGCCATTGGATTGATATGAAAGATATGGACCCTTGGATCATTATAGACGTTAGAAGGCTTAGAGAAGTGTGAAAATGATTACAACAAGTCTTTTTTGGTAGGAAGAAATAATGGCTTTTGGATGGATATAGACTTTGGAGGCCATCTTGAAAGATACAACAATTGACTTGAGAAAAGTTTGTCTTTTAGGTGGAGTAAATCATGGCTTTTGGATGGATATAGACTTTAGAGGCATCTTGAAAGATACAACAATTGACTTGAGAAAAGTTTGTCTCTTAGGTGGAATAAATGATGGCCTTTGGATCAAATGAAGATTCAATTTTGGCCATAGGATGTAAAGTAGGAGAGATAAGAATAAGGCTTGAATCTTTGGCCATTGGATTAAAATGTGATTTTGATGTAGAGAGAATATGATCCATTGGATGTGGAGTGTCTTGGTGGGAAAGAGAAATGGTTTTGAAATAAAGCTTCCCACACATGTGAAGAGAAAAACTTGTCATAAGACTTGTTGTACCTCTTGTCTCCTCCTTTCAAATTAACTTTTCCTTCTCTTCTCTTTTTGGCTCCAAGTCTTCTAGTTAAGATGTAACTATGGTTAACTTGTCTTCTTTGCCATGTCATCAATGCCATGTCATTAATGCCATGTCAACAATGCCATGTCAGCTGCCACGTCACGTCCGTCGATTCTTGTTGGATCGGATGGCACCACAAGAGGGGGGGTGAATTGTGTCCTTAGTCAATTTTAGACTAGGTCACCTCTTTTTTAGTTTCACCCTAAGCGGAAGCTAAATACCAAATTGAGTACTAGTGTAGATGTATATAAATCAAGTAGAACAATCAATTCGAGCAAATCACATATAAAATCCTAATATGATTGTATGGTCTCCTAATGGCAGATTTGAGCACAAAGCAATTAAACAAGCTCAAGCAAGTCAAGGACAATTGATATAAGCAAGATAGATAACTTTAAGATCAAGAACCAAGCAAGATGATCAAGTATGTATATGTCACTTGTAAAACAAATGTAATTAGGGCACAAAATCAGATTTGACAATTAATTGAACAAGCTTGACTCTAGCAACCTAAATGATCAATTTCAAGTATGTATGATATGAGAATGCAATGCTAATTGAAATTGCTGGAAAGTAAAAGAGGCAAGAGATTTATAGTGGTTCGGCTTAACCCAAGCCTACTCCACTCCCCAAGTCCCACTTGGGAATTTCAAACACTCCACTATAGCTTGTTCAACCGAGTCAAGCGGAACTCATACAACCAGTGTTTTTGTAGCTCAAACACCAAACTTTACACACCGTGTGGTTTATAGCTCACCACACCAAACTCTACACACCGTGTGGTTTGTAGCTCACCACACTAACTTAATCAACAAAATACAAGCTCAAAAATGGCTCTAAGAATAGCCGGGTATGAGATAAGTTTAGGCTCAAAGGCTGGCTCTTTAGTAGCTGGATTTGTAAGTGTCTAAGGCTCAATTTATGTTCTGGAAATCAGATTGTTCAAGTAAGAAAATGGCTCTTGAGGAAATGATAAGAATCAAGTAGGAAAGGCTCAAGAGTAACAATAAAGCTTTGCTTGGCTAGTGTATATGATCTCTCTTCAAAATCAAGTATGTAATCAAGGAATGAATGAGTGAAAGAATGAAAGCTTAGAAGATGAAGAACACTAGAGAGAGAGAGTGTAATTTTCGGCCAAGTATATGCACCATAGACAAAGAGTTAGTTTTTATAGAAAAATTGTGGAGTGTAAGCTCATGAAATGAGGGCCATTGGATTGATATGAAAGATATGGACCCTTGGATCATTATAGACGTTAGAAGGCTTAGAGAAGTGTGAAAATGATTGCAACAAGTCTTTTTTGGTAGGAAGAAATAATGGCTTTTGGATGGATATAGACTTTGGAGGCCACCTTGAAAGATACAACAATTGACTTGATAAAGGTTTGTCTTTTAGGTGGAGTAAATCATGACTTTTGGATGGATATAGACTTTAGAGGCATCTTGAAAGATACAACAATTGACTTGAGAAAAGTTTGTCTCTTAGGTGGAATAAATGATGGCCTTTGGATCAAATGAAGATTCAATTTTGGCCATAGGATGTAAAGTAGGAGATATAAGAATAAAGCTTGAATCTTTGGCCATTGGATTAAAATGTGATTTTGATGTAGAGAGAATATGATCCATTGGATGTGGAGTGTCTTGGTGGGAAGGAGAAATGGTTTTGAAATAAAGCTTCCCACACATGTGAAGAGAAAAACTTGTCATAAGACTTGTTGTACCTCTTGTCTCCTCCTTTCAAATTAACTTTTCCTTCTCTTCTCTTTTTGGCTCCAAGTCTTCTAGTTAAGATGTAACTATGGTTAACTTGTCTTATTTGCCATGTCATCAATGCCATGTCATTAATGCCATGTCAACAATGCCATGTCAGCTGCCACGTCACGTCCGTCGATTCTGACTTTGACTAGAAAGTTAATTTTACTTCAATTGATCCCAATTAAGCTCCAAGACATCTTTGGCAAAACTTGACTTATGTTGACCACGAAATTGTCTTTCTTAATCATGTTTGACACTGATTAAGCCTTCACTAATGTTGGTCAAGGATGACATTAGGACCAATTTACGTTTTGGTCACCCTACACACAAATCATACTCAAGACATGCTATGTAAATCCTTTTAGGATTTCTTGCAATTAGTCCACGTTAGTTCAATAATCAAATCATCAAATAAGCACAATTGAACTAGTTTAATATAAGTCTTGAATTCCTAAATTAATCAAGTAGGCATATGCGCCTAGGTTTCTCAATACAATCAATAGATCAAAGTTCAATCAAAACATGCCGTTGTAATCACTCAAACATATATTCAACATTCTCCCCCTTTTGATGATTACAAAATAACTTATGTAACTTTGAGCTATTTTCTTTAATTCACATGAGAAACTCTCCCCCTCACATTATGCTTTACACAAATAAACTTCCTATAAGCATATGTTTCAATAAACACAAGGGAATTGCAATTCAAGACAAATAAAGTATCAATAGGCAAGGTCTATACAATATGACATTCAAGTTCCTCTCCCTTAACCTATGCATATCAAACTTTAAAGTTCAAAGTATATTTCTCCCCCTTTATTTTGTAAATGCATCCAAAAGGTGTTCAATATAAGCAATGCATAAAATTCATACACATATCAAGGAATCATTCTCATGCCAAGATTACCTCTTAAAAATTCAAATCTCTCTTGGTTTAGAGGTTTCGTTAGTATGTCCGCAAGTTGGTTCATTGTGTCCACATAATCTAATTTAATTGTCCCTTGAGTCACATGGTCTCTAATAAAATGATGCCTAATTTCAATATGTTTAGCCTTAGAATGATGCACCGGATTTTTAGAAAGGCTAATGGCACTAGTATTATCACAATATATAGGAATATCTTTTAATTTAAGTCCAAAATCATTTAGTTGTTGTCTAATCCATAAGAGTTGAGCACAACAACTCCCTATAGCCATATATTCAGCTTCGGTGGTAGATAGGGCTACACAAGGTTGTTTCTTGGAGAACCAAGAAATAAGCATACTCCCTAGGAATTGACATGTACCCGAAGTACTCTTTCTATTTATCTTACACCCAGCAAAATCAGCATCACTATATGCATATAAATCAAACAAAGAATTTTTATCATACCATATGCCAAGAGTTGATGTATGCCTAAGGTACCTAAATATTCTCTTAACCGCTAGGAAATGAGAATGCATAGGTTGACTTTGAAATCTAGCACACATGCATACACTAAACATGATGTCGGGTCTACTAGATGTCAAATATAAAAGTGAACCAATCATGGACCTATACATTTTAGAATCATAAGGTTGTTGTCCATCTTCATCTTTTTCAAGTTTAGTTGACACACTCATAGGAGTAGGAGAAGGGTTCAAGGAATCAAAACCAAACTTTCTAAGCATATCATGAATATATTTAGTTTGACTAATATGTATACCTCCCTTAGTTTGTTTAACTTGTAGTCCTAAAAAGAAGGTAAGTTCACCCATCATAGACATCTCAAATTCACTTTTCATGCACAACTCAAATTCTTTGCACATAGCATCATTAGTAGCACCAAATATAATGTCATCTACGTATATTTGAACAATAAGCATGTCATGACCTTTTTCCTTTAAGAACAAAGTGCTATCAATTCTTCCTCTTTTAAAACCATTTTGAATTAAGAATGAGGAAAGTCTATCATACCATGCCCTAGGTGCTTGTTTCAAACCATACAAGGCTTTTGTCAATTTATAAACATGGTTTGGAAAGTTAGGATCTTCAAATCCGGGTGGTTGCTTTACATACACATTCTCATTGATAAAACCATTCAAAAATGCACTTTTGACATCCATTTGATAAAGTTTAAAACCTTTGAAACATGCAAATGCCATAAGCAACCTAATAGCTTCTAACCTAGCTACGGGGGCAAATGTTTCTTCATAGTCAATCCCTTCTTCTTGGTTGTACCCTTGTGCAACCAACCTAGCCTTGTTTCTAATAACTTCACCATCTTCATTCATTTTGTTCTTAAACACCCATTTAGTTCCAATTATGGTTTGGTCTTTAGGTCTTGGAACTAGATGCCAAACTTCATTCCTAGTGAATTGATTCAACTCATCTTGCATAGCAATAATCCATTTATCATCTAGCAAAGCATCATCAATGTTTCTAGGTTCTACTTGAGAAATCAAGGCATAAGAACCATTCACATCAACAATTAAAGCAGTATTCATTAAATTTGCAGTCACATTATCTACCACATTAGCATGCATATCACCATCATTAGGAGCTAAGTGAGATCTACGAGTCCTTACCCCTTGATGCAAATCGCCAATTATGAGTTGTTTGGGATGCTTGTGTTTGTCCTTCACTTGCAGCCATGATGTAGGAGCTGTAGTTTCACTATTGGAGGCCACGGGTGCAACCTCACTTTCTTCCAAGCCCACGGGTGCATCACTATTGTGTGTCTCCTCGTGCTCATTTCCTCCCTCTTTGCTTGGTCCATCATCTTTAGGTGTAGGAGAGTCATCTTTATCATCTTTTAAGCTCAACTTCTCCAAACCTAACTCAATGTCATCATTCTCAAGCAAAGGGTCAAATGCAAGAGTTTCAAGAAATTTAACATGAATGGACTCTTCTATTCTCCTAGACTTTGGATTGTAAACTCTATAAGCTCTAGAAGTTAAAGCATAGCCAACAAATACACAAGGAATAGATTTTGCATCAAATTTATCTAAGTCATCCTTAGTGTTTAGTACATAACATTTGCAACCAAAAACTCTAAAATAGTCAACCTTAGGTTTTCTATCATTCCAAATCTCATACGGTGTCTTATTTATCTTCTTTCTAATAGACAACCTATTTGTAACATAGCATGCACAATTAATGGCCTCTGCCCACAAGAACTTAGGCAAATCATGTTCACAAAGCATAGTCCTAGCAATTTCTTGTAAAGTTCTATTTTTCCTTTCTACCACCCCATTTTGTTGGGGTGTCCTAGGTGAAGAGAAATCATGTCTAATGCCATATTCATCACATAGATCAATAAATGCATGATTATCAAATTCTCCTCCATGATCACTCCTAATCTTGCTAATGCTTATGTTCTTTTCATTTTGAAGCCTCTTGATTAGTTTTGAAAACTCATGAATGGTCTCATGTTTATGTGCAAGGAAAATCACCCAATTATATCTAGAATAATCATCAACAATTACAAAGGCATAGGATCTACCACCTACACTTTTAACTCTACTTGGACCAAACAAATCAAGATGCAAAAGTTCTAAAACCCTAGTAGTTGAAATCTGGTTTTTAGACTTGAAAGACTCCCTAGTGTGTTTTCCTCTAATGCATGGCTCACAAGCATCATACATGTCAAAGTTCAAAGAAGGTATGCCTCTAACAAGATTATTTCTAACCAATTTTTCAATTGTAGAAATTCCTATATGTCCTAATCTTCTATGCCATATATTCACATCACTAACATTGGAAATCAAGCATTTAAGTTTGCAATCATTCAAGTCTTTCAAATTAATAGAATACACATTACCATCTCTTTTTCCTACAAGCACACATTCATTCATGGCATTTAAAAACTCACACTTTGAATCATCAAAACATATGCGCAAGCCACCATCACACAATTGAGAAATACTAAGAAGGTTAAAAGATAATCCATCAACTAATTGCACATTAGAGATAGAGAAAGAGGATACATCACCTATGGATCCTTGACCAAGGATCCTACCCTTCTTGTTGTCACCAAAAGTCACATGACCACCATTAGAGAACTTCTTGAGAGAAGAAAAAGAACTTGAGTTCCCGGTCATGTGTCTTGAGCAACCACTATCCAAGTACCACTTGGAAGCCTTAGAACTTTTGATTTTCAAGAACACCTACATTAGTTCAATTCGCTTTAGGTACCCAATTTCTTTTGGGTCCTAGGAGGTTAGCATCAAGAATCTTAGTTCCCTTTGGAACCCACATTTGCTTAACTTTCTTGCCAAACACATATTGAAACTTTGGAAAAACTTTGGCATTCAAGTTATGCATATATGCATCATTTGAAGAACGAAATGAAGTGCTAGCATACATAGAGCCTTGTGGAGCTCTAGGAGCCCTAGAATACCTTATGGGTTGCCCTAATTTCTTAGGAAACCCTACGGGTCTCTTGGGACCAGATTTGATATCCTTCTTCCAAGGCTGATTTGGCACACCCCTAATGGGAATAGGCCTATGTCTCACGGATTGGACAAATGATACATGTTCATGATGTGATTTTGAAGTGCTAGCATGCATATCATTCAAAGCATTGTAGTTAGGAGGTGAAAAAATCATTTTCTTAGGAAAACAATCCTCCTTCATGTCATTCAAGGAATGCAAATATCCATGTGATACGAAAGATGTAGAAATATCATGCATATCACATTTCTTCAATTTTACATCATCACCAACATAACCTAAACCCGATTTGTCCAAAGATTGTCTAAGGCATGATAAGAGTGAATCAAGTCTAGAAGATCCCACACTAAACTTCGAGAAAGATTTCTCTAGATCCTCATATCTCAATTTCAAAGCGTCTAATTCATTTTGAACAATAGAGTCATCGTGTGACTCTTGGTTCTCATTAGGCACAATAGCAATCAATTTCAAATCATCATACTCTTCTTGCAAGGTACTAAGTTTAAATTGCAAATCTTCAATCAAAGGTTCATGATCACACTTAGACATGTTATTAGCACACATGGCAGCAAGCATATCGCACTTTTCATCACATTTAGCATTGAGATCATCAATGGTCTTTTCATGCTCTTCTACCTTAGCATTTAAACAATCAATCTCATTTTTCAATTGTTTCTTTTCCTTATGCATTTTCCTATTCTTATCATTCATGTCATTAAGTAAGGAAAGCAAATCATCAATAGACACATCATCATCATCATTATCAAAAGAGTTTACCTCCTCATCCGGATTGGATGAGTTTCCTTTGGCCATCAAGCAAAGTCTAGCAACCTCATCCTCACTTGAAGTGCTTTCGGAGTCCGAATCACTCCATGTAGCTTTGAAGGCTCTCTTGGTTTGCTCCTTGCTCTTATCTTTCTTCTTTGGACACTCATACTTCATGTGCCCCTTCTTGCCACACTCAAAGCACCTCAAATCTTTGTCTTGCTCCTCATAGTTCCCTTTGGAGTCGCTTTGATCCCCACGGCCAGATTTGAAGTTGTCCCTCCTTGAGTGGCCAAAAGGTTTACCACCTTGCTTCTTCTTGTTTATCAAGTATCTCTTGAACCTCCTTGTCATTAAGGCTACTTCCTCATCACTCAAATCATCTCCACTATCACCCTTGAAGGCAAAAGCAATGCTCTTCTTTTTGGTGTCCTCTTTCTGAGCTTCTCTTGCCTTCAAATTTGTCTCATATACCAGAAGTGATCCTACAAGCTCATCCAACTTCAAAACTTTGAGATCTTTAGCTTCTTGGATGGCTGTCACTTTGGCATCCCATGCTTCCGGAAGACTTCTCAAGTACTTTTGCACCTTTTCTTGATTGGAGAATGTCTTCCCTAAAGATTCAAGAGAATTCAGAATTTTGGTTAGTCTAATATCCATATCGGTAATAGACTCATGTGGAAACATAGTGAACAATTCATATGAATGCATGAGCATGTTAATCTTAGACTCCTTTACTTGATTAGTTCCCTCATGCTTCATCTCTAACCTAGTCCACATATCTTGAGCCGAAATGCATGTAGAAATATGTTTAGCTTCAATTGAATTTAATGCATTAAATAAAATAGACATAGCTTTAGCATTCAAAGAAATCTTTTTTTTATCATTATCATCCCATTTATCCCTAGGTTTTGAAATCTCTTTTTCGACATCACCGATCTTGGTGGTGATGGTAGGCTCATAAGGTCCATCCTCTATGACATACCACAAATCAATATCAAGAGACATGAAATAAAGTTTCATTCTCATTTTCCAATGGTCATAGTCTTCTCCATTAAAGAATGGAGGTCTACCACTAGATTGACCCTCTAACACATGATCATGTCTACCACTAGTAGATGCCATCATATAAATCACTAATAATGCACAAGAAAATTACTTCTATATGCAAGGGAACACAAGCTCCGATACCACTTGTTGGATCGGATGGCACCACAAGAGGGGGGGTGAATTGTGTCCTTAGTCAATTTTAGACTAGGTCACCTCTTTTTTAGTTTCACCCTAAGCGGAAGCTAAATACCAAATTGAGTACTAGTGTAGATGTATATAAATCAAGTAGAACAATCAATTCGAGCAAATCACATATAAAATCCTAATATGATTGTATGGTCTCCTAATGGCAGATTTGAGCACAAAGCAATTAAACAAGCTCAAGCAAGTCAAGGACAATTGATATAAGCAAGATAGATAACTTTAAGATCAAGAACCAAGCAAGATGATCAAGTATGTATATGTCACTTGTAAAACAAATGTAATTAGGGCACAAAATCAGATTTGACAATTAATTGAACAAGCTTGACTCTAGCAACCTAAATGATCAATTTCAAGTATGTATGATATGAGAATGCAATGCTAATTGAAATTGCTGGAAAGTAAAAGAGGCAAGAGATTTATAGTGGTTCGGCTTAACCCAAGCCTACTCCACTCCCCAAGTCCCACTTGGGAATTTCAAACACTCCACTATAGCTTGTTCAACCGAGTCAAGCGGAACTCATACAACCAGTGTTTTTGTAGCTCAAACACCAAACTTTACACACCGTGTGGTTTATAGCTCACCACACCAAACTCTACACACCGTGTGGTTTGTAGCTCACCACACTAACTTAATCAACAAAATACAAGCTCAAAAATGGCTCTAAGAATAGCCGGGTATGAGATAAGTTTAGGCTCAAAGGCTGGCTCTTTAGTAGCTGGATTTGTAAGTGTCTAAGGCTCAATTTATGTTCTGGAAATCAGATTGTTCAAGTAAGAAAATGGCTCTTGAGGAAATGATAAGAATCAAGTAGGAAAGGCTCAAGAGTAACAATAAAGCTTTGCTTGGCTAGTGTATATGATCTCTCTTCAAAATCAAGTATGTAATCAAGGAATGAATGAGTGAAAGAATGAAAGCTTAGAAGATGAAGAACACTAGAGAGAGAGAGTGTAATTTTCGGCCAAGTATATGCACCATAGACAAAGAGTTAGTTTTTATAGAAAAATTGTGGAGTGTAAGCTCATGAAATGAGGGCCATTGGATTGATATGAAAGATATGGACCCTTGGATCATTATAGACGTTAGAAGGCTTAGAGAAGTGTGAAAATGATTGCAACAAGTCTTTTTTGGTAGGAAGAAATAATGGCTTTTGGATGGATATAGACTTTGGAGGCCACCTTGAAAGATACAACAATTGACTTGATAAAGGTTTGTCTTTTAGGTGGAGTAAATCATGACTTTTGGATGGATATAGACTTTAGAGGCATCTTGAAAGATACAACAATTGACTTGAGAAAAGTTTGTCTCTTAGGTGGAATAAATGATGGCCTTTGGATCAAATGAAGATTCAATTTTGGCCATAGGATGTAAAGTAGGAGATATAAGAATAAAGCTTGAATCTTTGGCCATTGGATTAAAATGTGATTTTGATGTAGAGAGAATATGATCCATTGGATGTGGAGTGTCTTGGTGGGAAGGAGAAATGGTTTTGAAATAAAGCTTCCCACACATGTGAAGAGAAAAACTTGTCATAAGACTTGTTGTACCTCTTGTCTCCTCCTTTCAAATTAACTTTTCCTTCTCTTCTCTTTTTGGCTCCAAGTCTTCTAGTTAAGATGTAACTATGGTTAACTTGTCTTATTTGCCATGTCATCAATGCCATGTCATTAATGCCATGTCAACAATGCCATGTCAGCTGCCACGTCACGTCCGTCGATTCTGACTTTGACTAGAAAGTTAATTTTACTTCAATTGATCCCAATTAAGCTCCAAGACATCTTTGGCAAAACTTGACTTATGTTGACCACGAAATTGTCTTTCTTAATCATGTTTGACACTGATTAAGCCTTCACTAATGTTGGTCAAGGATGACATTAGGACCAATTTACGTTTTGGTCACCCTACACACAAATCATACTCAAGACATGCTATGTAAATCCTTTTAGGATTTCTTGCAATTAGTCCACGTTAGTTCAATAATCAAATCATCAAATAAGCACAATTGAACTAGTTTAATATAAGTCTTGAATTCCTAAATTAATCAAGTAGGCATATGCGCCTAGGTTTCTCAATACAATCAATAGATCAAAGTTCAATCAAAACATGCCGTTGTAATCACTCAAACATATATTCAACAATTCTGACTTTGACTAGAAAGTTAATTTTACTTCAATTGATCCCAATTAAGCTCCAAGACATCTTTGGCAAAACTTGACTTATGTTGACCACGAAATTGACTTTCTTAATCATGTTTGACACTGATTAAGCCTTCACTAATGTTGGTCAAGGATGACATTAGGACCAATTTACGTTTTGGTCACCCTACACACAAATCATACTCAAGACATGCTATGTAAACCCTTTTAGGATTTCTTGCAATTAGTCCACGTTAGTTCAATAATCAAATCATCAAATAAGCACAATTGAACTAGTTTAATATAAGTCTTGAATTCCTAAACTAATCAAGTAGCCATATGCACCTAGGTTTCTCAATACAATCAATAGATCAAAGTTCAATCAAAACATGCCGTTGTAATCACTCAAACATATATTCAACAAAAAGCTCCTCTATGGAGAGAGTTAAGCAATTCCAAAGCATTAATGTGGACCGTTGTACTCTATTTAGTGCTCTTAAAAGTCTAACTTGCTAGTTGAGCCTTCGTGCCACGTTTCATTAGGTAAAGATGTTAATAGACCAAGTTATGTCTCAAATTGCACAAAAACGTGAAAAGCTCCCCTATGGAGAGAGTTGAGCAATTCCAAAGCATCAATGTGGACCGTTGTACTCTATTTAGTGCTCTTAAAAGTCTAACTTGCTAGTTGAGCCTTCGTGCCACGTTTCATAAGGTAAAGACGCGAATACACCAAGTTATGTGTCAAATTGCACAAAAACGTGAGAAGCTCCTCTAGGGAGAGAGTTTACCAATTCCAAAGCATCAATGTGGACCGTTGCACTCTATTTAGTGCTCTTAAAAGTCTAACTTGCTAGTTGAGCATTCGTGACACGTTTCATAAGGTAAAGACGCAAATAGACCAAGTTATGTCTCAAATTGCATAAAAACGTGAAAAGCTCCTCTACGGAGGGAGTTGAGCACTTCCAAAGCATCAATGTGCACCGTTGTACTCTATTTAGTGCTCTTAAAAGTCTAACTCGCTAGTTGAGCCTTCATGCCACGTTTCATAAGGTAAAGACGCGAATAGACCAAGTTATGTGTCAAATTGCACAAAAACGTGAAAAGCTCCTCTATGGAGAGAGTTTACCAATTCCAAAGCATCAATGTGGACCGTTGCACTCTATTTAGTGCTCTTAAAAGTCTAACTCGCTAGTTGAGCCTTCGTGCCACGTTTCATAAGGTAAAGACGCGAATAGACCAAGTTATGTGTCAAATTGCACAAAAACGTGAAAAGCTCCCCTATGGAGAGAGTTTACCAATTCCAAAGCATCAATGTGGACCGTTGCACTCTATTTAGTGCTCTTAAAAGTCTAACTTGCTAGTTGAGCATTCGTGCCACGTTTCATAAGGTAAAGACGCAAATAGACCAAGTTATGTCTCAAATTGCACAAAAACGTGAAAAGCTCCTCTATGGAGAGAGTTGAGCATTTCCAAAGCATCAATGTGGACCGTCGTACTCTACTTAGTGCTCTTAAAAGTCTAACTTGCTAGTTGAGCCTTCGTGCCACGTTTCGTAAGGTAAATATGCGAATAGATCAAGTTATGTTTGCAATTGCACAAAAACGTGAAAAGCTCCTCTACTGAGGGAGTTGAGCACTTCCAAAGCATCAATGTGGACCGTAGTACTCTATTTAGTGCTCTTACAATTCTAACTTGCTAGTTCAGCCTTCGTGCCACGTTTCATAAGGTAAAGACGCGAATAGACCAAGTTATGTCTCAAATTGCACAAAAACGTGAAAATCTCCTCTACTGAGGGAGTTGAGCACTTCCAAAGCATCAATGTCGACCGTTGTACTCTATTTAGTGCTCTTAAAAGTCGAACTTGCTAGTTGAGCCTTCGTGCCACGTTTCATAAGGTAAAGACGCAAATAGACCAAGTTATGTCTCAAATTGCACAAAAACGTTAAAAGCTCCTCTATGGAGAGAGTTGAGCATTTCCAAAGCATCAATGTGGACCGTCGTACTCTACTTAGTGCTCTTAAAAGTCGAACTTGCTAGTTGAGCCTTCGTGCCACGTTTCGTAAGGTAAATATGCGAATAGAACAAGTTATGTTTGCAATTGCACAAAAACGTGAAAAGCTCCTCCATGGAGAGAGTTGAGCAATTCCAAAGCATCAATGTGGACCGTTGTACTCTATTTAGTGCTCTTAAAAGTCTAACTTGCTAGTTCAGCCTTCGTGCAACGTTTCATAAGGTAAAGACGTGAATAGACCAAGTTATGTCTCAAATTGCACAAAAACATGAAAAGCTCCTCTATGGAGAGAGTTGAGCAATTCCAAAGCATCAATGTGGACCGTTGTATCTATTTAGTGTTCTTAAAAGTCTAACTTGCTAGTTGAGCCTTCGTGCGACGTTTCATAAGGTAAAGACGCGAATAGACCAAGTTATGTGTCAAATTGCACAAAAACGTGAGAAGCTCCTCTATGGAGAGAGTTTACCAATTCCAAAGCATCAATGTGGACCGTTGCACTCTATTTAGTGCTCTTAAAAGTCTAACTTGCTAGTTGAGCATTCGTGCCACGTTTCATAAGGTAAAGACGCAAATAGACCAACTTATGTCTCAAATTGCACAAAAACGTGAAAAGCTCCTCTACGGAGGTAGTTGAGCACTTCCAAAGCATCAATGTGGACCGTTGTACTCTATTTAGTGCTCTTAAAATTCTAACCTGCTAGTTGAGCCTTCGTGCCACGTTTCATAAGGTAAAGACGCGAATAGACCAAGTTATGTGTCAAATTGCACAAAAACGTGAGAAGCTCCTCTATGGAGAGAGTTTACCAATTCCAAAGCATCAATGTGGACCGTTGCACTCTATTTAGTGCTCTTAAAAGTCTAACTTGCTAGTTGAGCATTCGTGCCACGTTTCATAAGGTAAAGACGCAAATAGACCAACTTATGTCTCAAATTGCACAAAAACGTGAAAAGCTCCTCTATGGAGGTAGTTGAGCACTTCCAAAGCATCAATGTGGATCGTTGTACTCTATTTAGTGCTCTTAAAAGTCTAACTTTCTAGTTGAGCCTTCGTGCCACGTTTCATAAGGTAAAGACGCGAATACACCAAGTTACGTGTCAAATTGCACAAAAACGTGAAAAGCTCCTCTATGGAGAGAGTTTACCAATTCCAAAGCATCAATGTGGACCGTTGCACTCTATTTAGTGCTCTTAAAAGTCTAACTTGCTAGTTGAGCATTCGTGCCACGTTTCATAAGGTAAAGACGCAAATAGACCAAGTTATGTCTCAAATTGCACAAAAACGTGAAAAGCTCCTCTATGGAGAGAGTTTACCAATTCCAAAGCATCAATATGGACCGTTGCACTCTATTTAGTGCTCTTAAAAGTCTAACTTGCTAGTTGAGCATTCGTGCCACGTTTCATAAGGTAAAGACGCAAATAGACCAAGTTATGTCTCAAATTGCACAAAAACGTGAAAAGCTCCTCTATGGAGAGAGTTGAGCATTTCCAAAGCATCAATGTGGACCGTCGTACTCTACTTAGTGCTCTTAAAAGTCGAACTTGCTAGTTGAGCCTTCGTGCCACGTTTCGTAAGGTAAATATGTGAATAGAACAAGTTATGTTTGCAATTGGACAAAAACGTGAAAAGCTCCTCCATGGAGAGAGTTGAGCAATTCCAAAAAATCAATGTGGACCGTTGTACTCTATTTAGTGCTCTTAAAAGTCTAACTTGCTAGTTCAGCCTTCGTGCAACGTTTCATAAGGTAAAGACGTGAATAGACCAAGTTATGTCTCAAATTGCACAAAAACATGAAAAGCTCCTCTATGGAGAGAGTTGAGCAATTCCAAAGCATCAATGTGGACCGTTGTATCTATTTAGTGTTCTTAAAAGTCTAACTTGCTAGTTGAGCCTTCGTGCGATGTTTCATAAGGTAAAGACGCGAATAGACCAAGTTATGTGTCAAATTGCACAAAAACGTGAGAAGCTCCTCTATGGAGAGAGTTTACCAATTCCAAAGCATCAATGTGGACCGTTGCACTCTATTTAGTGCTCTTAAAAGTCTAACTTGCTAGTTGAGCATTCGTGCCACGTTTCATAAGGTAAAGACGCAAATAGACCAACTTATGTCTCAAATTGCACAAAAACGTGAAAAGCTCCTCTACGGAGGTAGTTGAGCACTTCCAAAGCATCAATGTGGACCGTTGTACTCTATTTAGTGCTCTTAAAAGTCTAACTTGCTAGTTGAGCCTTCGTGCCACGTTTCATAAGGTAAAGACGCGAATAGACCAAGTTATGTGTCAAATTGCACAAAAACGTGAAAAGCTCCTCTATGGAGAGAGTTTACCAATTCCAAAGCATCAATGTGGACCGTTGCACTCTATTTAGTGCTCTTAAAAGTCTAACTTGCTAGTTGAGCATTCGTGCCACGTTTCATAAGGTAAAGACGCAAATAGACCAACTTATGTCTCAAATTGCACAAAAACGTGAAAAGCTCCTCTACGGAGGTAGTTGAGCACTTCCAAAGCATCAATGTGGACCGTTGTACTCTATTTAGTGCTCTTAAAAGTCTAACTTGCTAGTTGAGCCTTCGTGCCACGTTTCATAAGGTAAAGACGCGAATACACCAAGTTATGTGTCAAATTGCACAAAAACGTGAAAAGCTCCTCTATGGAGAGAGTTTACCAATTCCAAAGCATCAATGTGGACCGTTGCACTCTATTTAGTGCTCTTAAAAGTCTAACTTGCTAGTTGAGCATTCGTGCCACGTTTCATAAGGTAAAGACGCAAATAGACCAAGTTATGTCTCAAATTGCACAAAAACGTGAAAAGCTCCTCTATGGAGAGAGTTTACCAATTCCAAAGCATCAATATGGACCGTTGCACTCTATTTAGTGCTCTTAAAAGTCTAACTTGCTAGTTGAGCATTCGTGCCACGTTTCATAAGGTAAAGACGCAAATAGACCAAGTTATGTCTCAAATTGCACAAAAACGTGAAAAGCTCCTCTATGGAGAGAGTTGAGCATTTCCAAAGCATCAATGTGGACCGTCGTACTCTACTTAGTGCTCTTAAAAGTCGAACTTGCTAGTTGAGCCTTCGTGCCACGTTTCGTAAGGTAAATATGTGAATAGAACAAGTTATGTTTGCAATTGCACAAAAACGTGAAAAGCTCCTCCATGGAGAGAGTTGAGCAATTCCAAAGCATCAATGTGGACCGTTGTACTCTATTTAGTGCTCTTAAAAGTCTAACTTGCTAGTTCAGCCTTCGTGCAACGTTTCATAAGGTAAAGACGTGAATAGACCAAGTTATGTCTCAAATTGCACAAAAACATGAAAAGCTCCTCTATGGAGAGAGTTGAGCAATTCCAAAGCATCAATGTGGACCGTTGTATCTATTTAGTGTTCTTAAAAGTCTAACTTGCTAGTTGAGCCTTCGTGCGACGTTTCATAAGGTAAAGACGCGAATAGACCAAGTTATGTGTCAAATTGCACAAAAACGTGAGAAGCTCCTCTATGGAGAGAGTTTACCAATTCCAAAGCATCAATGTGGACCGTTGCACTCTATTTAGTGCTCTTAAAAGTCTAACTTGCTAGTTGAGCATTCGTGCCACGTTTCATAAGGTAAAGACGCAAATAGACCAACTTATGTCTCAAATTGCACAAAAACGTGAAAAGCTCCTCTACGGAGGTAGTTGAGCACTTCCAAAGCATCAATGTGGACCGTTGTACTCTATTTAGTGCTCTTAAAAGTCTAACTTGCTAGTTGAGCCTTCGTGCCACGTTTCATAAGGTAAAGACGCGAATAGACCAAGTTATGTGTCAAATTGCACAAAAACGTGAAAAGCTGCTCTATGGAGAGAGTTTACCAATTCCAAAGCATCAATGTGGACCGTTGCACTCTATTTAGTGCTCTTAAAAGTCTAACTTGCTAGTTGAGCATTCGTGCCACGTTTCATAAGGTAAAGACGCAAATAGACCAACTTATGTCTCAAATTGCACAAAAACGTGAAAAGCTCCTCTACGAAGGTAGTTGAGCACATCCAAAGCATCAATGTGGACCGTTGTACTCTATTTAGTGCTCTTAAAAGTCTAACTTGTTAGTTGAGCCTTCGTGCCACGTTTCATAAGGTAAAGACGCGAATAGACCAAGTTATGGTCAAATTGCACAAAAACGTGAAAAGCTCCTCTATGGAGAGAGTTTACCAATTCCAAAGCATCAATGTGGACCGTTGCACTCTATTTAGTGCTCTTAAAAGTCTAACTTGCTAGTTGAGCATTCGTGCCACGTTTCATAAGGTAAAGACGCAAATAGACCAAGTTATGTCTCAAATTGCACAAAAACGTGAAAAGCTGCTTTATGGAGATAGTTGAGCATTTCCAAAGCATCAATGTGGACCGTTGTACTCTACTTAGTGCTCTTAAAAGTCTAACTTGCTAGTTGAGCCTTCATGCCACGTTTCGTAAGGTAAATATGCGAATAGATCAAGTTATGTTTGCAATTGCACAAAAACGTGAAAAGCTCCTCCATGGAGAGAGTTGAGCAATTCCAAAGCATCAATGTGGACCGTTGTACTCTATTTAGTGCTCTTAAAATTCTAACTTGCTAGTTCAGCCTTCGTGCCACGTTTCATAAGGTAAAGACGTGAATAGACCAAGTTATGTCTCAAATTGCACAAAAACATGAAAAGCTCCTCTATGGAGAGAGTTGAGCAATTCCAAAGCATCAATGTGGACCGTTGTATTCTATTTAGTGCTCTTAAAAGTCTAACTTGCTAGTTGAGCCTTCGTGCCACGTTTCATAAGGTAAAGACGCGAATAGACCAAGTTATGTGTCAAATTGCACAAAAACGTGAGAAGCTCCTCTATGGAGAGAGTTTACCAATTCCAAAGCATCAATGTGGACCGTTGTACTCTACTTAGTGCTCTTAAAAGTCTAACTTGCTAGTTGAGCCTTCATGCCACGTTTCGTAAGGTAAATATGCGAATAGATCAAGTTATGTTTGCAATTGCACAAAAACGTGAAAAGCTCCTCCATGGAGAGAGTTGAGCAATTCCAAAGCATCAATGTGGACCGTTGTACTCTATTTAGTGCTCTTAAAATTCTAACTTGCTAGTTCAGCCTTCGTGCCACGTTTCATAAGGTAAAGACGTGAATAGACCAAGTTATGTCTCAAATTGCACAAAAACATGAAAAGCTCCTCTATGGAGAGAGTTGAGCAATTCCAAAGCATCAATGTGGACCGTTGTATTCTATTTAGTGCTCTTAAAAGTCTAACTTGCTAGTTGAGCCTTCGTGCCACGTTTCATAAGGTAAAGACGCGAATAGACCAAGTTATGTGTCAAATTGCACAAAAACGTGAGAAGCTCCTCTATGGAGAGAGTTTACCAATTCCAAAGCATCAATGTGGACCGTTGCACTCTATTTAGTGCTCTTAAAAGTCTAACTTGCTAGTTGAGCATTCGTGCCACGTTTCATAAGGTAAAGACGCAAATAGACCAAGTTATGTCTCAATTGCACAAAAACGTGAAAAGCTGCTTTATGGAGATAGTTGAGCATTTCCAAAGCATCAATGTGGACCGTTGTACTCTACTTAGTGCTCTTAAAAGTCTAACTTGCTAGTTGAGCCTTCGTGCCACGTTTCGTAAGGTAAATATGCGAATAGATCAAGTTATGTTTGCAATTGCACAAAAACGTGAAAAGCTCCTCCATGGAGAGAGTTGAGCAATTCCAAAGCATCAATGTGGACCGTTGTACTCTATTTAGTGCTCTTAAAATTCTAACTTGCTAGTTCAGCCTTCGTGCCACGTTTAATAAGGTAAAGACGTGAATAGACCAAGTTATGTCTCAAATTGCACAAAAACATGAAAAGCTCCTCGATGGAGAGAGTTGAGCAATTCCAAAGCATCAATGTGGACCGTTGTACTCTATTTAGTGCTCTTAAAAGTCTAACTTGCTAGTTGAGCATTCGTGCCACGTTTCATAAGGTAAAGACGCAAATAGACCAAGTTATGTCTCAATTGCACAAAAACGTGAAAAGCTCCTCTACGGAGGGAGTTGAGCACTTTCAAAGCATCAATGTGGACCGTTGTACTCTATTTAGTGCTCTTAAAAGTCTAACTTGCTAGTTGAGCCTTCGTGCCACGTTTCGTAAGGTAAATATGCGAATAGATCAAGTTATGTTTGCAATTGCACAAAAACGTGAAAAGCTCCTCCATGGAGAGAGTTGAGCAATTCCAAAGCATCAATGTGGACCGTAGTACTCTATTTAGTGCTCTTACAATTCTAACTTGCTTGTTCAGCCTTCGTGCCACGTTTCATAATGTAAAGACGCGAATAGACCAAGTTATGTCTCAAATTGCACAAAAACGTGAAAAGCTCCTCTATGGAGAGAGTTGAGCATTTCCAAAGCATCAATGTGGACCGTCGTACTCTACTTAGTGCTCTTAAAAGTCTAACTTGCTAGTTGAGCCTTCGTGCCACGTTTCGTAAGGTAAATATGCGAATAGATCAAGTTATGTTTGCAATTGCACAAAAACGTGAAAAGCTCCTCCATGGAGAGAGTTGAGCAATTCCAAAGCATCAATGTGGACCGTTGTACTCTATTTAGTGCTCTTAAAAGTCTAACTTGCTAGTTGAGCCTTCGTGCCACGTTTCATAAGGTAAAGACGCGAATAGACCAAATTATGCGTCAAATTGCACAAAAACGTGAGAAGCTCCTCTATGGAGAGAGTTTACCAATTCCAAAGCATCAATGTGGACCGTTGCACTCTATTTAGTGCTCTTAAAAGTCTAACTTGCTAGTTGAGCATTCGTGCCACGTTTCATAAGGTAAAGACGCAAATAGACCAAGTTATGTCTCAAATTGCACAAAAACGTGAAAAGCTGCTTTATGGAGATAGTTGAGCATTTCCAAAGCATCAATGTGGACCGTTGTACTCTACTTAGTGCTCTTAAAAGTCTAACTTGCTAGTTGAGCCTTCATGCCACGTTTCGTAAGGTAAATATGCGAATAGATCAAGTTATGTTTGCAATTGCACAAAAACGTGAAAAGCTCCTCCATGGAGAGAGTTGAGCAATTCCAAAGCATCAATGTGGACCGTTGTACTCTATTTAGTGCTCTTAAAATTCTAACTTGCTAGTTCAGCCTTCGTGCCACGTTTCATAAGGTAAAGACGTGAATAGACCAAGTTATGTCTCAAATTGCACAAAAACATGAAAAGCTCCTCTATGGAGAGAGTTGAGCAATTCCAAAGCATCAATGTGGACCGTTGTATTCTATTTAGTGCTCTTAAAAGTCTAACTTGCTAGTTGAGCCTTCGTGCCACGTTTCATAAGGTAAAGACGCGAATAGACCAAGTTATGTGTCAAATTGCACAAAAACGTGAGAAGCTCCTCTATGGAGAGAGTTTAGCCAATTCCAAAGCATCAATGTGGACCGTTGCACTCTATTTAGTGCTCTTAAAAGTCTAACTTGCTAGTTGAGCATTCGTGCCACGTTTCATAAGGTAAAGACGCAAATAGACCAAGTTATGTCTCAATTGCACAAAAACGTGAAAAGCTCCTCTTATGGAGATAGTTGAGCATTTCCAAAGCATCAATGTGGACCGTTGCACTCTACTTAGTGCTCTTAAAAGTCTAACTTCCTAGTTGAGCCTTTGTGCCACGTTTCGTAAGGTAAATATGCGAATAGATCAAGTTATGTTTGCAATTGCACAAAAACGTCAAAAGATCCTCCATGGAGAGAGTTGAGCAATTCCAAAGCATCAATATGGACCGTTGTACTCTATTTAGTGCTCTTAAAAGTCTAACTTGCTAGTTGAGCCTTCGTGCCACGTTTCATAAGGTAAAGACGTGAATAGACCAAGTTATGTCTCAAATTGCACAAAAACAGTGAAAAGCTCCTCTATGGAGAGAGTTGAGCAATTCCAAAGCATCAATATGGACCGTTGTACTCTATTTAGTGCTCTTAAAAGTCTAACTTGCTAGTTGAGCCTTCGTGCCACGTTTCATAAGGTAAAGACGCAAATAGACCAAGTTATGTCCAAATTGCACAAAAACGTGAAAAGCTCCTCTACGGAGGGAGTTGAGCACTTCCAAAGCATCAATGTGGACCGTTGTACTCTATTTAGTGCTCTTAAAAGTCTAACTTGCTAGTTGAGCCTTCGTGCCACGTTTCGTAAGGTAAATATGCGAATAGATCAAGTTATGTTTGCAATTGCACAAAAACGTGAAAAGCTCCTCCATGGAGAGAGTTGAGCAATTCCAAAGCATCAATGTGGACCGTAGTACTCTATTTAGTGCTCTTAAAATTCTAACTTGCTAGTTCAGCCTTCGTGCCACGTTTCATAATGTAAAGACGCGAATAGACCAAGTTATGTCTCAAATTGCACAAAAACGTGAAAAGCTCCTCTATGGAGAGAGTTGAGCATTTCCAAAGCATCAATGTGGACCGTCGTACTCTACTTAGTGCTCTTAAAAGTCTAACTTGCTAGTTGAGCCTTCGTGCCACGTTTCGTAAGGTAAATATGCGAATAGATCAAGTTATGTTTGCAATTGCACAAAAACGTGAAAAGCTCCTCCATGGAGAGAGTTGAGCAATTCCAAAGCATCAATGTGGACCGTTGTACTCTATTTAGTGCTCTTAAAAGTCTAACTTGCTAGTTGAGCCTTCGTGCCACGTTTCATAAGGTAAAGACGCGAATAGACCAAGTTATGTCGTCAAATTGCACAAAAACGTGAGAAGCTCCTCTATGGAGAGAGTTTACCAATTCCAAAGCATCAATGTGGACCGTTGCACTCTATTTAGTGCTCTTAAAAGTCTAACTTGCTAGTTGAGCATTCGTGCCACGTTTCATAAGGTAAAGACGCAAATAGACCAAGTTATGTCTCAATTGCACAAAAACGTGAAAAGCTCCTCTACGGAGGGAGTTGAGCACTTTCAAAGCATCAATGTGGACCGTTGTACTCTATTTAGTGCTCTTAAAAGTCTAACTTGCTAGTTGAGCCTTCGTTCCACGTTTCGTAAGGTAAATATGCGAATAGATCAAGTTATGTTTGCAATTGCACAAAAACGTGAAAAGCTCCTCCATGGAGAGAGTTGAGCAATTCCAAAGCATCAATGTGGACCGTAGTACTCTATTTAGTGCTCTTACAATTCTAACTTGCTAGTTCAGCCTTCGTGCCACGTTTCATAATGTAAAGACGTGAATAGACCAAGTTATGTCTCAAATTGCACAAAAACGTGAAAAGCTCCTCTATGGAGAGAGTTGAGCATTTCCAAAGCATCAATGTGGACCGTCGTACTCTACTTAGTGCTCTTAAAAGTCTAACTTGCTAGTCGAGCCTTCGTGCCTACGTTTCGTAAGGTAAATATGCGAATAGATCAAGTTATGTTTGCAATTGCACAAAAACGTGAAAAGCTCCTCCATGGAGAGAGTTGAGCAATTCCAAAGCATCAATGTGGACCGTTGTACTCTATTTAGTGCTCTTAAAAGTCTAACTTGCTAGTTGAGCCTTCGTGCCACGTTTCATAAGGTAAAGACGCGAATAGACCAAGTTATGCGTCAAATTGCACAAAAACGTGAGAAGCTCCTCTATGGAGAGAGTTTACCAATTCCAAAGCATCAATGTGGACCGTTGCACTCTATTTAGTGCTCTTAAAAGTCTAACTTGCTAGTTGAGCATTCGTGCCACGTTTCATAAGGTAAAGACGCAAATAGACCAAGTTATGTCTCAATTGCACAAAAACGTGAAAAGCTCCTCTACTGGAGAGAGTTGAGCACTTCCAAAGCATCAATGTGGACCGTTGTCCTCTATTTAGTGCTCTTAAAAGTCTAACTTGCTAGTTGAGCCTTCGTGCCACGTTTCGTAAGGTAAATATGCGAATAGATCAAGTTATGTTTGCAATTGCACAAAAACGTGAAAAGCTCCTCCATGGAGAGAGTTGAGCAATTCCAAAGCATCAATGTGGACCGTTAGTACTCTATTTAGTGCTCTTAAAATTCTAACTTGCTAGTTCAGCCTTCGTGCCACGTTTCATAAGGTAAAGACGCGAATAGACCAAGTTATGTCTCAAATTGCACAAAAACGTGAAAAGCTCCTCTATGGAGAGAGTTGAGCAATTCCAAAGCATCAATGTGGACCGTTGTACTCTATTTAGTGCTCTAAAAGTCTAACTTGCTAGTTGAGCCTTCGTGCCACGTTTCATAAGGTAAAGACGCGAATAGACCAAGTTATGTCTCAAATTGCACAAAAACGTGAAAAGCTCCTCTATGGAGAGAGTTTACCAATTCCAAAGCATCAATGTGGACCGTTGCACTCTATTTAGTGCTCTTAAAAGTCTAACTTCCTAGTTGAGCATTCGTGTCACGTTTCATAAGGTAAAGACGCAAATAGACCAAGTTATGTCTCAAATTGCACAAAAACGTGAAAAACTCCTCTATGGAGAGAGTTGAGCATTTCCAAAGCATCAATGTGGACCGTCGTACTCTACTTAGTGCTCTTAAAAGTCTAACTTGCTAGTTGAGCCTTAGTGCCACGTTTCGTAAGGTATATATGCGAATAGATCAAGTTATGTTTGAAATTGCACAAAAACGTGAAAAGCTCCTCCATGGAGAGAGTTGAGCAATTCCAAAGCATCAATGTGGACCGTTGTACTCTATTTAGTGCTCTTAAAATTCTAACTTGCTAGTTCAGCCTTCGTGCCACGTTTCATAAGGTAAAGACGTGAATAGACCAAGTTATGTCTCAAATTGCACAAAAACATGAAAATCTCCTCTATGGAGAGAGTTGAGCAATTCCAAAGCATCAATGTGGACCGTTGTACTCTATTTAGTGCTCTCAAAAGTCTAACTTGCTAGTTGAGCCTTCGTGCCACGTTTCATAAGGTAAAGACGCGAATAGACCAAGTTATGTCGTCAAATTGCACAAAAACGTGAAAAGCTCCTCTATGGAGAGAGTTTAGCCAATTCCAAAGCATCAATGTGGACCGTTGCTACTCTATTTAGTGCTCTTAAAAGTCTAACTTGCTACGTTGAGCCATTCGTGCCACGTTTCATAAGGTAAAGACGCGAATAGACCAAGTTATGTCTCAAATTGCACAAAAACGTGAAATCGCTCCTCTATGGAGAGAGTTGAGCAATTCCAAAGCATCAATGTGGACCGTAGTACTCTATTTAGTGCTCTTAAAATTCTAACTTGCTAGTTGAGCCTTCGTGCCACGTTTCATAAGGTAAAGACGCGAATAGACCAAGTTATGTCTCAAATTGCACAAAAACGTGAAAAGCTCCTCTATGGAGGGAGTTGAGCACTTCCAAAGCATCAACTGTGGACCGTTGTACTCTATTTAGTGCTCTTAAAAGTCTAACTTGCTAGTTGAGCCTTCGTGCCACATTTCATTAGGTAAGACGCGAATAGACCAAGTTATGTCTCAAATTGCACAAAAACGTGAGAAGCTCCTCTATGGAGAGAGTTGAGCAATTCCAAAGCATCAATGTGGACCGATTGTACTCCTATTTAGTGCTCTTAAAAGTCTAACTTGCTAGTTGAGCCTTCGTGCCACGTTTCATAAGGTAAAGACGCGAATAGACCAAGTTATGTGTCAAATTGCACAAAAACGTGAAAAGCTCATCTATGGAGAGAGTTGAGCAATTCCAAAGCATCAATGTGGACCGTTGAACTCTATTTAGTGCTCTTAAAAGTCTAACTTGCTAGTTGAGCCATTCGTGCCTCGTTTCATAAGGTAAAGACGCGAATAGACCAAGTTATGTCTCAAATTGCTTAAAAAACGTGAAAAGCTCCTCTACGGAGGGAGTTGAGCACTTCCAAAGCATCAATGTGGACTGTTGTACTCTATTTAGTGCTCTTAAAATTCTAACTTGCTAGTTGAGCCTTCGTGTCACGTTTCATAAGGTAAAGATGCGAATAGACCAAGTTATGTCTCAAATTGCACAAAAACATGAAAAGCTCCTCTATGGAGAGAGTTAAGCAATTCCAAAGCAGTAATGTGGACCGTTGTACTCTATTTAGTGCTCTTAAAAGTCTAACTTGCTAGTTGAGCCTTCGTGCCACGTTTCATTAGGTAAAGACGTGAATAGACCAAGTTATGTCTCAAATTGCACAAAAACGTGAAAAGCTCCTCTATGGAGAGACTGTAGCAATTCCAAAGCATAGATGTGGACCGTTGTACTCTATTTAGTGCTCTTAAAAGTCTAACTTGCTAGTTGAGCCTTCGTGCCACATTTCATAGGGTAAAGACGCGAATAGACCAAGTTATGTGTCAAATTGCACAAAAAAGGTGAAAAGCTCCTCTATGGAGAGAGTTGAGCAATTCCAAAGCATCAATGTGGCACCGTTGAACTCTATTTAGTGCTCTTAAAAGTCTAACTTGCTTAGTTGAGCCATCGTGCCTACGTTTCATAAGGTAAAGACGCGAATAGACCAAGTTATGTCTCAAATTGCTTAAAAAACGTGAAAAGCTCCTCTACGGAGGGAGTTGAGCACTTCCAAAGCATCTATGTGGACCGTTGTACTCTATTTAGTGCTCTTAAAAGTCTAACTTGCTAGTTGAGCCTTCGTGCCACGTTTCATAAGGTAAAGACGCGAATAGACCAAGTTATGTGTCAAATTGCACAAAAACGTGACAAGCTCCTCTATGGAGAGAGTTGAGCAATTCCAAAGCATCAATGTCGACCGTTGTACTCTATTTAGGTGCTCTTAAAATTCTAACTTGCTAGTTGAGCCTTCGTGCCACGTTTCATTAAGGTAAAGACGTGAATAGACCAAGTTATGTCTCAAATTGCACAAAAACAGTGAAAAGTTCCTCAATGGAGAGAGTTGAGCAATTCCAAAGCATCAATGTGGACCGTTGTACTCTATTTAGTGCTCTTAAAAGTCTAACTTGCTAGTTGAGCCTTCGTGCCACGTTTCATTAGGTAAAGACGTGAATAGACCAAGTTATGTCTCAAATTGCACAAAAACGTGAAAAGCTCCTCTATGGAGAGAGTTGAGCAATTCCAAAGCATCAATGTGGACCGTTGTACTCTATTTAGTGCTCTTAAAATTCTAACTTGCTAGTTGAGCCTTCGTGCCATCGTTTCATAAGGTAAAGACTCGAATAGACCAAGTTATGTCTCAAATTGCTTAAAAACGTGAAAAGCTCCTCTACGGAGAGGAGTTGAGCACTTCCAAAGCATCAATGTGGACCGTTGTACTCTATTTAGTGCTCTTAAAATTCTAACTTGCTAGTTGAGCCTTCGTGCCACGTTTCATAAGGTAAAGATGCGAATAGACCAAGTTATGTCTCAAATTGCACAAAAACATGAAAAGCTCCTCTATGGAGAGTGTTAAGCAATTCCAAAGCATTAATGTGGACCGTTGTACTCTATTTAGTGCTCTTAAAAGTCTAACTTGCTAGTTGAGCCTTCGTGCCACGTTTCATTAGGTAAAGACGTGAATAGACCAAGTTATGTCTCAAATTGCACAAAAACGTGAAAAGCTCCTCTATGGAGAGAGTTGAGCAATTCCAAAGCATCAATGTGGACCGTTGTACTCTATTTAGTGCTCTCAAAAGTCTAACTTGCTAGTTGAGCCTTTGTGCCACGTTTCATAGGGTAAAGACGCGAATAGACCAAGTTATGTGTCAAATTGCAAAAAAAGGTGAAAAGCACCTCTATGGAGAGAGTTGAGCAATTCCAAAGCATCAATATGCACCGTTGAACTCTATTTAGTGCTCTTAAAAGTCTAACTTGCTTAGTTGAGCCATCGTGCCTCGTTTCATAAGGTAAAGACGCGAATAGACCAAGTTATGTCTCAAATTGCTACAAAAACGTGAAAAGCTCCTCTATGGAGAGAGTTGAGCAATTCCAAAGCATCAATGTGGACCGTTGTACTCTATTTAGTGCTCTTAAAAGTCTAACTTGCTAGTTGAGCCTTCGTGCCACGTTTCATAAGGTAAAGACGCGAATAGACCAAGTTATGTGTCAAATTGCACAAAAACGTGACAAGCTCCTCTATGGAGAGAGTTGAGCAATTCCAAAGCATCAATGTCGACCGTTGTACTCTATTTAGTGCTCTTAAAATTCTAACTTGCTAGTTGAGCCTTCGTGCCACGTTTCTATAAGGTAAAGACGCGAATAGACCAAGTTATGTCTCAAATTGCACAAAAACGTGAAAAGCTCCTCTATGGAGAGAGTTGAGCAATTCCAAAGCATCAATGTGGACCGTTGTACTCTATTTAGTGCTCTTAAAAGTCTAACTTGCTAGTTGAGCCTTCGTGCCACGTTTCAGTACGGTAAAGACGCGAATAGACCAAGTTATGTGTCAAATTGCACAAAAACGTGAAAAGCTCCTCTATGGAGAGAGTTGAGCAATTCCTAAAGCATCAATGTGGACCGTTGTACTCTATTTAGTGCTCTTAAAAGTCTAACTTGCTAGTTGAGCCTTCGTGCCACGTTTCATAAGGTAAAGACGCGAATAGACCAAGTTATGTCTCAAATTGCACAAAAACGTGAAAAGCTCCTCTATGGAGAGAGTTGAGCAATTTCCAAAGCATCAATGTGGACCGTATACTCTACTTTAGTGCTCTTAAAAGTCTAACTTGCCTAGTTGAGCCTTCGTGCCACGTTTCATAAGGTAAAGACTGCGAATAGATCCAAGTTATGTCTGCAAATTGCACAAAAACGTGAAAAGCTCCTCTATGGAGAGAGTTGAGCAATTCCAAAGCATCACTGTGGACCGTTGTACTCTATTTAGTGCTCTTAAAAGTCTAACTCTGCTAGTTGAGCCTTCGTGCCACGTTTCATAAGGTAAAGAAGCGAATAGACCAAGTTATGTGTCAAATTGCACAAAAACGTGATAAAGCTCCTCTATGGAGAGAGTTGAGCAATTCCAAAGCATCAATGTGGACCGTTGAACTCTATTTAGTGCTCTTAAAAGTCTAACTTGCTAGTTGAGCATTCGTGCCACGTTTCATAAGGTAAAGACGCAAATAGACCAAGTTATGTCTCAAATTGCACAAAAACGTGAAAAGCTCCTCTATGGAGAGAGTTGAGCATTTCCAAAGCATCAATGTGGACTGTCGTACTCTACTTAGTGCTCTTAAAAGTCTAACTTGCTAGTTGAGCCTTCGTGCCACGTTTCGTAAGGTAAATATGCGAATAGATCCAAGTTATGTTTGCAATTGCACAAAAACGTGAAAAGCTCCTCCATGGAGAGAGTTGAGCAATTCCAAAGCATCAATGTGGACCGTTGTACTCTATTTAGTGCTCTTAAAATTCTAACTTGCTAGTTCAGCCTTCGTGTCCACGTTTCATAAGGTAAAGACGTGAATAGACCAAGTTATGTCTCAAATTGCACAAAAACATGAAAATCTCCTCTATGGAGAGAGTTGAGCAATTCCAAAGCATCAATGTGGACCGTTGTACTCTATTTAGTGCTCTTAAAAGTCTAACTTGCTAGTTGAGCCTTCGTGCCACGTTTCATAAGGTAAAGACGCGAATAGACCAAGTTATGTCTCAAATTGCACAAAAACGTGAAAAGCTCCTCTATGGAGAGAGTTGAGCAATTCCAAAGCATCAATGTGGACCGTTGTACTCTATTTAGTGCTCTTAAAAGTCTAACTTGCTAGTTGAGCCTTCGTGCCACGTTTCATAAGGTAAAGACGCGAATAGACCAAGTTATCTCTCAAATTGCACAAAAACGTGAAAAGCTCCTCTATGGAGAGAGTTTAGCAATTCCAAAGCATCAATGTGGACCGTTGTACTCTATTTAGTGCTCTTAAAAGTCTAACTTGCTAGTTGAGCCTTCGTGCCACGTTTCATAAGGTAAAGACGCGAATAGACCAAGTTATGTCTCAAATTGCACAAAAACGTGAAAAGCTCCTCTATGGAGAGAGTTGAGCAATTTCCAAAGCATCAATGTGGACCGTTGTACTCTACTTAGTGCTCTTAAAAGTCTAACTTGCTAGTTGAGCCTTCGTGCCACGTTTCATAAGGTAAATATGCGAATAGACCAAGTTATGTTTGCAAATTGCACAAAAACGTGAAAAGCTCCCTCTATGGAGAGAGTTGAGCAATTCCAAAGCATCAATGTGGACCGTTGTACTCTATTTAGTGCTCTTAAAAGTCTAACTTGCTAGTTGAGCCTTCGTGCCACGTTTCATTAGGTAAAGACGCGAATAGACCAAGTTATGTATCAAATTGCACAAAAACGTGAAAAGCTCCTCTATGGAGAGAGTTGAGCAATTCCAAAGCATCAATGTGGACCGTTGTACTCTATTTAGTGCTCTTAAAAGTCTAACTTGCTAGTTGAGCCTTCGTGCCACGTTTCATAAGGTAAAGACGCGAATAGACCAAGTTATGTCTCAAATTGCACAAAAACGTGAAAAGCTCCTCTATGGAGAGAGTTGAGCGATTCCAAAGCATCAATGTGGACCGTTGTACTCTATTTAGTGCTCCTAAAAGTCTAACTTGCTAGTTGAGCCTTCGTGCCACGTTTCATAAGGTAAAGACGCGAATAGACCAAGTTATGTCTCAAATTGCACAAAAACGTGAAAAGCTCCTCTATGGAGAGAGTTGAGCACTTCCAAAGCATCAATGTGGACCGTTGTACTCTATTTAGTGCTCTTAAAAGTCTAACTTTCTAGTTGAGCCTTCGTGCCACGTTTCATAAGGTAAAGACGCGAATAGACCAAGTTATGTGTCAAATTGCATAAAAACGTGAAAAGCTCCTCTATGGAGAGAGTTGAGCAATTCCAAAGCATCAATGTGGACCGTTGTCACTCTATTTAGTGCTCTTAAAAGTCTAACTTGCTAGTTGAGCCTTCGTGCCACGTTTCATAAGGTAAAGACGCGAATAGACCAAGTTATGTCTCAAATTGCACAAAAACGTGAAAAGCTCCTCTATGGAGAGAGTTGAGCAATTTCCAAAGCATCAATGTGGACCGTTGTACTCTATTTAGTGCTCCTTAAAAGTCTAACTTGCTAGTTGAGCCTTCGTGCCACGTTTCATAAGGTAAAGAGCGAATAGACCAAGTTATGTCTTCAATTGACACAAAACGTGAAAAGCTCCTCTATGGAGAGAGTTGAGCAATTTCCAAAGCATCAATGTGGACCGTTGTACTCTACTTTAGTGCTCTTAAAATTCTAACTTGCTAGTTGAGCCTTCGTGCCACGTTTCATAAGGTAAGATGCGAATAGACCAAGTTATGTCTCAAATTGCACAAAAACAGTGAAAAGCTCCTCCTATGGAGAGAGTTGAGCAATTCCAAAGCATCAATGTGGACCGTTGTACTCTATTTAGTGCTCTTTAAAAGTTCTAACTTGCTAGTTGAGCCTTCGTGCCACGTTTCATTAAGGTAAAGACGTGAATAGACCAAGTTATGTCTCAAATTGCACAAAAACGTGAAAAGCTCCTCTATGGAGAGAGTTGAGCAATTCCAAAGCATCAATGTGGACCGTTGTACTCTATTTAGTGCTCTTAAAAGTCTAACTTTGCTAGTTGAGCCTTCGTGCCACGTTTCATAAGGTAAAGACGCGAATAGACCAAGTTATGTCTCAAATTGCTACAAAACGTGAAAAGCTCCTCTACTGGAGAGAGTTGAGCACTTCCAAAGCATCAATGTGGACCGTTGTACTCTATTTAGTGTTCTTAAAAGTCTAACTTGCTAGTTGAGCCTTCGTGCCACGTTTCATAAGGTAAAGACGCGAATAGACCAAGTTATGTCTCAAATTGCACAAAAACGTGAAAAGCTCCTCTATGGAGAGAGTTTGAGCAATTCCAAAGCATCAATGTGGACCGTTGCACTCTATTTAGTGCTCTTAAAAGTCTAACTTGCTAGTTGAGCCTTCGTGCCACGTTTCATAAGGTAAAGACGCAAATAGACCAAGTTATGTCTCAAATTGCACAAAAACGTGAAAAGCTCCTCTATGGAGAGAGTTGAGCAATTTCCAAAGCATCAATGTGGACCGTTGTACTCTACTTTAGTGCTCTTAAAAGTCTAACTTGCTAGTTGAGCCTTCGTGCCACGTTTCCTAGGTAAATATGCGAATAGATCAAGTTATGTTCTAATTGCACAAAAACGTGAAAAGCTCCTCTATGGAGAGAGTTGAGCAATTCCAAAGCATCAATGTGGACCGTTGTACTCTATTTAGTGTTCTTAAAGTCTAACTTGCTAGTTGCAGCCTTCGTGCCACGTTTCATAAGGTAAAGACGCTAAATAGACCAAGTTATGTCTCAAATTGCACAAAAACATGAAAAGCTCCTCTATGGAGAGAGTTGAGCAATTTCCAAAGCATCAATGTGGACCGTTGTACTCTACTTTAGTGCTCTTAAAAGTCTAACTTGCTAGTTGAGCCTTCGTGCCACGTTTCATAAGGTAAAGACGTAATAGACCAAGTTATGTCTCAAATTGCACAAAAACGTGAAAAGCTCCTCCATGGAGAGAGTTGAGCAATTCCAAAGCATCAATGTGGACCGTTGTACTCTATTTAGTGTTCTTTAAATTCTAACTTGCTAGTTCAGCCTTCGTGCCACGTTTCATAAGGTAAAGACGTAAATAGACCAAGTTTTGTCTCAAATTGCACAAAAACATGAAAAGCTCCTCTATGGAGAGAGTTGAGCAATTCCAAAGCATCAATGTGGACCGTTGTACTCTATTTAGTGCTCTTAAAAGTCTAACTTGCTAGTTGAGCCTTCGTGCCACGTTTCATTAGGTAAAGACGTGAATAGACCAAGTTATGTCTCAAATTGCACAAAAACGTGAAATGCTCCTCTATGGAGAGAGTTGAGCAATTCCAAAGCATCAATGTGGACCGTTGCACTCTATTTAGTGCTCTTAAAAGTCTAACTTGCTAGTTGAGCCTTCGTGCCACGTTTCATTAGGTAAAGACGCGAATAGACCATGTTATATCTCAAATTGCACAAAAACGTGAAAAGCTCCTCTATGGAGAGAGTTTACCAATTCCAAAGCATCAATGTGGACCGTTGCACTCTATTTAGTGCTCTTAAAAGTCTAACTTGCTAGTTGAGCATTCGTGCCACGTTTCATAAGGTAAAGACGCAAATAGACCAAGTTATGTCTCAAATTGCACAAAAACGTGAAAAGCTCCTCTATGGAGAGAGTTGAGCATTTCCAAAGCATCAATGTGGACCGTCGTACTCTACTTAGTGCTCTTAAAAGTCTAACTTGCTAGTTGAGCCTTCGTGCCACGTTTCGTAAGGTAAATATGCGAATAGATCAAGTTATGTTTGCAATTGCACAAAAACGTGAAAAGCTCCTCCATGGAGAGAGTTGAGCAATTCCAAAGCATCAATGTGGACCGTTGTACTCTATTTAGTGCTCTTAAAATTCTAACTTGCTAGTTCAGCCTTCGTGCCACGTTTCATAAGGTAAAGACGTGAATAGACCAAGTTATGTCTCAAATTGCACAAAAACATGAAAATCTCCTCTATGGAGAGAGTTGAGCAATTCCAAAGCATCAATGTGGACCGTTGTACTCTATTTAGTGCTCTTAAAAGTCTAACTTGCTAGTTGAGCCTTCGTGCCACGTTTCATTAGGTAAAGACGCGAATAGACCATGTTATGTCTCAAATTGCACAAAAACGTGAAAAGCTCCTCTATGGAGAGAGTTGAGCAATTCCAAAGCATTAATGTGGACCGTTGTACTCTATTTAGTGCTCTTGAAATTCTAACTTGCTAGTTCAGCCTTCGTGCCATGTTTCATAAGGTAAAGACGCGAATAGACCAAGTTATGCTCTCAAATTGCACAAAACGTGAAAGCTCCTCTATGGAGAGATGTTGAGCAATTCCAAAGCATCAATGTGGACCGTTGTACTCTATTTTAGTGCTCTTAAAAGTCTAACTTGCTAGTTGAGCATTCGTGCCACGTTTCATAAGGTAAAGACGCAAATAGACCAAGTTATGTCTCAATTGCACAAAAACGTGAAAAGCTCCTCTATGGAGAGAGTTGAGCATTTCCAAAGCATCAATGTGGACCGTCGTACTCTACTTAGTGCTCTTAAAAGTCTAACTTGCTAGTTGAGCCTTCGTGCCACGTTTCAGTAAGGTAAATACTGCGAATAGATCAAGTTATGTTTGCAATTGCACAAAAACGTGAAAAGCTCCTCCTATGGAGAGAGTTGAGCAATTCCAAAGCATCAATGTGGACCGTTGTACTCTATTTAGTGCTCTTAAAATTCTAACTTGCTAGTTCAGCCTTCGTGCCACGTTTCATAAGGTAAAGACGTGAATAGACCAAGTTATGTCTCAAATTGCACAAAAACGTGAAAATCTCCTCTATGGAGAGAGTTGAGCAATTCCAAAGCATCAATGTGGACCGTTGCACTCTATTTAGTGCTCTTAAAAGTCTAACTTGCTAGTTGAGCCTTCGTGCCACGTTTCATAAGGTAAAGACGGAATAGACCAAGTTATGTCGTCAAATTGCACAAAAACGTGAAAAGCTCCTCTATGGAGAGAGTTGAGCAATTCCAAAGCATCAATGTGGACCGTTGTACTCTATTTAGTGCTCTTATAAATTCTAACTTGCTAGTTCGAGCCTTCGTGCCACGTTTCATAAGGTAAAGACGCGAATAGACCAAGTTATGTCTTCAAATTGCACAAAAAACGTGAAAAGCTCCTCTATGGAGAGAGTTGAGCAATTCCAAAGCATCAATGTGGACCGTTGTACTCTATTTAGTGCTCTTAAAAGTTCTAACTTGCTAGTTGAGCCTTCGTGCCACGTTTCATAAGGTAAAGACGCTAATAGACCAAGTTATGTCTCAAATTGCACAAAAACGTGAAAAGCTCCTCTATGGAGAGAGTTGAGCAATTCCAAAGCATCAATGTGGACCGTTGTACTCTATTTAGTGCTCTTAAAAGTCTAACTTGCTAGTTGAGCCTTCGTGCCACGTTTCATAAGGTAAAGATGCGAATAGACCAAGTTATGTTCTCAAATTGCACAAAAACGTGAAAGCTCCTCTATGGAGAGAGTTGAGCAATTCCAAAGCATCAATGTGGACCGTTGTACTCTATTTAGTGCTCTTAAAAGTCTAACTTGCTAGTTGAGCCTTCGTGCCACGTTTCATAAGGTAAAGACGCGAATAGACCAAGTTATGTCTCAAATTGCACAAAAACGTGAAAAGCTCCTCTATGGAGAGAGTTAGAGCAATTCCAAAGCATCAATGTGGACGTTGTACTCTATTTAGTGCTCTTAAAGTCTAACTTGCTAGTTGAGCCTTCGTGCCACGTTTCATAAGGTAAAGACGCGAATAGACCAAGTTATGTCTCAAATTGCACAAAAACGTGAAAAGCTCCTCTATGGAGAGAGTTTGAGCAATTCCAAAGCATCAATGTGGACCGTTGTAACTCTATTTAGTGCTCTTAAAAGTCTAACTTGCTAGTTGAGCCCTTCGTGCCACGTTTCATAAGGTAAAGACTGCGAATAGACCAAGTTATGTCTCAAATTGCACAAAAACGTGAAAAGCTCCTCTATGGAGGAGTTGAGCAATTCCAAAGCATCAATGTGGACCGTTGTACTCTATTTAGTGCTCTTAAAAGTCTAACTTGCTAGTTGAGCCTCGTGCCACGTTTCATAAGGTAAAGACGCGAATAGACCAAGTTATGTCTCAAATTGCACAAAAACGTGAAAAGCTCCTCTATGGAGAGAGTTTGAGCAATTCCAAAGCATCAATGTGGACCGTTGTACTCTATTTAGTGTCTCTAAAAGTCTAACTTGCTAGTTGAGCCTTCGTGCCACGTTTCATAAGGTAAAGACGCAATAGACCAAGTTATGTCTCAATTGCACAAAAACGTGAAAAGCTCCTCTATGGAGAGAGTTGAGCAATTCCAAAGCATCAATGTGGACCGTTGTACTCTACTTTAGTGCTCTTAAAAGTCTAACTTGCTAGTTGAGCCTTCGTGCCACGTTTCGTAAGGTAATATGCGAATAGATCAAGTTATGTTTGCAAATTGCACAAAAACGTGAAAAGCTCCTCCATGGAGAGAGTTGAGCAATTCCAAAGCATCAATGTGGACCGTTGTACTCTATTTAGTGCTCTTAAATTCTAACTTGCTAGTCGAGCCTTCGTGCCACGTTTCATAGGTAAAGACGTGAATAGACCAAGTTATGTCTCAAATTGCACAAAAACATGAAAAGCTCCTCTATGGAGAGAGTTGAGCAATTCCAAAGCATTCAATGTGGACCGTTGTACTCTATTTAGTGCTCTTAAAAGTCTAACTTGCTAGTTGAGCCTTCGTGCCAACGTTTCATTAAGGTAAAGATGCGTAATAGATCAAGTTATGTTTCAAATTGCACAAAAACGTGAAAAGCTCCTCTATGGAGAGAGTTGAGCAATTCCAAAGCATCAATGTGGACCGTTGTACTCTATTTAGTGCTCTTAAAAGTCTAACTTGCTAGTTGAGCCTTCGTGCCACGTTTCATAAGGTAAAGACGTGAATAGACCAAGTTATGTCTCAAATTGCTACAAAAAACGTGAAAAGCTCCTCTATGGAGAGAGTTGAGCACTTCCAAAGCATCAATGTGGACCGTTGTACTCTATTTAGTGCTCTTAAAAGTCTAACTTGCTAGTTGAGCCTTCGTGCCACGTTTCTAAGGTAAAGACGCGAATAGACCAAGTTATGTGTCAAATTGCACAAAAACGTGAAAAGCTCCTCTATGGAGAGAGGTGTAGCAATTCCAAAGCATCAATGTGAGCCGTTTGCACTCTATTTAGTGCTCTTAAAAGTCTAACTTGCTAGTTGAGGCCCCATTCGTGCCATCGTTTCATAAGGTAAAGCCGCGAATATGTACCAAGTTATGTGCTCAATTGACTAAACGTGAAAAGCTCCTCTACTGGAGGAAGTTGAGCACTTTCCAAAGCATCAATGTGACCGTTGTACTCTACTTAGTGTTCTTAAAAGTCTCACTTGCTAGTTGAGCCTTCGTGCCACGTTTCATAAGGTAAAGACGCGAATAGACCAAGTTATATGTCAAATTGCACAAAAACGTGAAAAGCTCCTCTATGGAGAGAGTTGAGCAATTCAAAGCATCAATGTGGACCGTTGCACTCTATTTAGTTCACTCTTAAAGTCTAAATTGCTAATTGGAGCATTCGTGCCACGTTTCATAAGGTAAAGACGCAATAGACCAAGTTTATGTCTCAAATTGCACAAAAACGTGAAAAGCTCCTCTATGAGAGAGTTGAGCATTCCAAAGCATCAATGTGGACCGTTGTACTCTACTTAGTGCTCTTAAAAGTCTAACTTGCTAGTTGAGCCTTCGTGCCACGTTTCGTAAGGTAAATATGCGAATAGATCAAGTTATGTTTCAATTGCACAAAAACGTGAAAGCTCCTCCATGGAGAGAGTTGAGCAATTCCAAAGCATCAATGTGGACCGTTGTAACTCTATTTAGTGTCTCTTAAATTCTAACTGCTAGTTCAGCCTTCGTGCCACGTTTCATAAGGTAAGACGTGGAACTAGACCAAGTATGTCTCAAATTGCACAAAAACATGAAAAGCTCCTCTATGGAGAGATTTGAGCAATTCCAAAGCATCAATGTGGACCGTTGTACTCTATTTAGTGCTCTTAAAAGTCTAACTTGCTAGTTGAGCCTGCGTGCCACGTTTCGTAGGTAAATATGCAATAGATCCAAGTTATGTTTGCAATTGCACAAAAACGTGAAAGCTCCTCCATGGGGAGAGTTGAGCATTCCAAAGCATCAATGTGGACCGTGTACTCTATTTAGTGCTCTTAAAATTCTAACTTGCTAGTTCAGCCTTCGTGCCACGTTTCATAAGGTAAAGACGTGAATAGACAATGTTAAGTCTCAAATGCACAAAAAACATGAAAAGCTCCTCTATGGAGAGAATTGAGCAATTCCAAAGCATCATATGGACCAGTTGTACTCTATTTAGTGCTCTTTAAAAGTTCTAACTTGCTAGTTGAGCCTTCGGTGCCACGTTTCATAAGGTAAAGACGCGAATAGACCAAGTTATGTGCTCAAATTGCACAAAAACGTGAAAAGCTCCTCTATGGAGAGAGTTAGCAATTCCAAAGCATCAATGTGGACCGTTGTACTCTATTTAGTGCTCTTAAAAGTCTAACTTGCTAGTTGAGCCTTCGTGCCACGTTTCATAAGGTAAAGAGCGAATAGACCAAGTTATGTCTCAAATTGCACAAAAACGTGAAAAGCTCCTCTATGGAGAGAGTTGAGCAATTCCAAAGCATCAATGTGGACCGTTGTACTCTATTTAGTGCTCTTAAAAGTCTAACTTGCTAGTTGAGCCTTCGTGCCACGTTTCGTAAGGTAAAGACGCAATAGACCAAGTTATGTCTCAAATTGCACAAAAACGTGAAAAGCTCCTATGGAGAGAGTTGAGCAATTCCAAAGCATCAATGTGGACCGTTGTACTCTATTTAGTGCTCTTAAAAGTCTAACTTGCTAGTTGAGCCTTCGTGCCACGTTTCGTAAGGTAAAAGCGAATAGACCAAGTTATGTCTCAAATTGCACAAAAACGTGAAAAGCTCCTCTATGGAGAGAGTTGAGCAATTCCAAAGCATCAATGTGGACCGTTGTACTCTATTTCGTGCTCTGAAAAGTCTAACTTGCTAGTTGAGCCTTCGTGCCACGTTTCGCTAAGGTAAAGACGCGAATAGACCAAGTTATGTCTCAATTGCACAAAAACGTGAAAAGCTCTCTATGGAGAGAGTTTGAGCAATTCCAAAGCATCAATGTGGACCGTTGTCTACTCTATTTTAAGTGCTCTTAAAAGTCTAACTTGCTAGTTGAGCCTTCGTGCCACGTTTCATAAGGTAAAGACTGCGAATAGACCAAGTTATGTCTCAAATGCCACAAACAGTTGAAAAAGCTCTCTATGGAGGAGTTGAGCAATTCCAAAGCATCAATGTGGACCGTTGTACTCTATTTAGTGCTCTTAAAAGTCTAACTTGCTAGTGAGCCTTCGTGCCACGTTTTCATTAGGTAAAGACGCGAACTAGACCAAGTTATGTCTCAAATTGCACAAAAACGTGAAAAGCTCTCTATGGAGAGAGTTGAGCAATTCCAAAGCATCAATGTGGACCGTTGCTACTCTACTTTAGTGCTCTTAAAAGTCTAACTTTGCTAGTGAGCCTTCGTGCACGTTTCTAAGGTAAGACGCGCACTAGACCAAGTTATGTTTGTCTCAAATTGCACAAAAACGTGAAAAGCTCCTATGGAGAGAGTGAGCAATTCCAAAGCATCAATGTGGACCGTTGTACTCTACTTTAGTGTCTTAAATTCTAACTTGCTAGTGAGCCTTCGTGCACGTTTCGTAAGGTAATGACGTAATAGACCAAGTTATGTTTCAATTGCACAAAAACGTGAAAAGCTCCTCTATGGAGAGAGTTGAGCAATTCCAAAGCATCAATGTGGACCGTTGTACTCTATTTAGTGCTCTTTAACAGTCTAACTTGCTAGTTTAGCCTTCGTGCCCACGTTTCATAAGGTAAAAGACGTCGAATAGACAAGTTATGTCTCAAATTGCACAAAACATGAAAAGCTCCTCTATGGAGAGAGTTGAGCAATTCCAAAGCATCAATGTGGACCGTTGTACTCTATAGAGTGCTCTTAAAAGTCTAACTGCTAGTTGAGCCTTCGTGCCACGTTTCGATAAGGTAAGATCGCGAATAGACCAAGTTATGTCTCAATTGCACACAAAAACATTGAAAAGCTCCTCTATGGAGAGTGTAGCAATTCCAAAGCATCAATGTGGACCGTTGTACTCTATTTAGTGCTCTTAAAAGTCTAACTTGCTAGTTGAGCCTTCGTGCCACGTTTCATAGGTAAAGACGTGAATAGACAATGTTATGTCTCAAATTGCACAAAAACGTGAAAAGCTCCTCTATGGAGAGAGTTGAGCAATTCCAAAGCATCAATATGGACAGTTGTACTCTATTAGTGCTCTTCAAAAGTCTAACTTGCTAGTTGAGCCTTCGTCGCCACGTTTCATAAGGTAAAGACGCGAATAGACCAAGTTATGTGTCAAATTGCACAAAACGTGAAAAGCTGCCTCTATGGAGAGAGTTGAGCAATCCAAAGCATCAATGTGGACCGTTGAACTCTATTTAGGCTCTAAAAGTCTAACTTGCTAGTTGAGCCTTCGTGCCATCGTTTCATAAGGTAAAGACGCGAATATACCAAGTTATGTCTCAAATTGCACAAAAACGTGAAAAAGCTCCTCTATGGAGAGAGTTGAGCAATTCCAAAGCATCAATGTGGACCGTTGTACTCTATTTAGTGCTCTTGAAAGTCTAACTTGCTAGTTGAGCCTTCGTGCCACGTTTCGTTCATAAGGTAAATACGCGAATAGACCAAGTTATTTAAATTGCACAAAAACGTGAAAAGCTCCTCTATGGAGAGAGTTGAGCAATTCCAAAGCATCAATGTGGACCGTTGTACTCTATTTAGTGCTCTTAAAAGTCTAACTTGCTAGTTGACCTTCGTGCCACGTTTCGTAAGGTAAAGCGAATAGACCAAGTTATGTCTCAAATTGCACAAAAACGTGAAAAGCTCCTCTATGGAGAGAGTTGAGCAATTCCAAAGCATCAATGTGGACCGTTGTACTCTATTTAGTGCTCTTAAAAGTCTAACTTGCTAGTTGAGCCTTCGTGCCACGTTTCATAAGGTAAAGACGAATAGACCAAGTTATGTCTCAAATTGCACAAAAACGTGAAAAGCTCCTCTATGGAGAGAGTTGAGCAATTCCAAAGCATCAATGTGGACCGTTGTACTCTATTTAGTGCTCTTAAAAGTCTAACTTGCTAGTTGAGCCTTCGTGCCACGTTTCGTAAGGTAAAGACGCGAATAGACCAAGTTATGTCTCAAATTGCACAAAACGTGAAAAGCTCCTCTATGGAGAGTGTTGAGCAATTCCAAAGCATCAATGTGGACCGTTGTACTCTATTTAGTGCTCTTAAAGTCTAACTGCTAGTTGAGCCTTCGTGCCACGTTTCATAGGTAAAGACGCGAATAGACCAAGTTATGTCTCAAATTGCACAAAAACGTGAAAAGCTCCTCTATGGAGAGAGTTGAGCAATTCCAAAGCATCAATGTGACCGTTGTACTCTATTTAGTGCTCTTAAAAGTCTAACTTGCTAGTTGAGCCTTCGTGCCACGTTTCATAAGGTAAAAGACTGCGCAATAGACCAAGTTATGTTGAAATTGCACAAAACGTGAAAAGCTCCTCTATGGAGAGTTGAGCAATTCCAAAGCATCAATGTGGACCGTTGTACTCTATTTAGTGCTCTTAAAAGTCTAACTTGCTAGTTGAGCCCGTGCCACGTTTCATAAGGTAAGACGCGAATAGACCAAGTTAGTCTCAAATTTTTAAAAAACGTGAAAAGCTCCTCTATGGAGAGAGTTGAGCAATTCCAAAGCATCATGTGGACCGTTGTACTCTATTTAGTGCTCTTAAAAGTCTAACTTGCTAGTTGAGCCTTCGTGCCACGTTTCATAAGGTAAAGACGCGAATAGACCAAGTTATGTCTCAAATTGCACAAAAACGTGAAAAGCTCCTCTATGGAGAGAGTTTGAGCATATTCCAAAGCATCAATGTGGACCGTTGTACTCTCATTTAGTCTCTTAAAAGTCTAACTTGCTAGTTGAGCCTTCCGTGCCACGTTTCATAAGGTAAAGACGCGAATAGACAAGTTATGTCTCAAATTGCACAAAAAACGTGAAAAGCTCCTCTATGGAGAGAGTTGAGCAATTCCCAAAGCATCAATGTGGACGTTGTACTCTATTTAGTGCTCTTAAAAATTCTAACTTGCTAGTTGAGCCTTCGTGCCACGTTCGTAAGGTAAAGATGCGAAATAGCCAAGTTATGTCTCAATTGCACAAAAACAGTGAAAAGCTCCTCTATGGAGAGAGTTGAGCAATTCCAA